>NC_059297.1:5899170-6009170 GCF_017591435.1 Portunus trituberculatus | reverse complement strand
TGCAACCCACATTGCGCAATAATATTGAACGTCTAGGGGCCGCTTAATGTAATTTATATAGAAAATAAAAGTTTCAAGAACAAATAAGAAAATATGCAAATAAGATGAACAGAGAGAGAGAGAGAGAGAGAGAGAGAGAGAGAGAGAGAGAGAGAGAGAGAGAGAATTACTACACTAATTATTGATGAAAATTATAATAATAAAACAATCATATAATAATAAAACAATCATAATAATTGTAAATATGATGATAATAGCAATGTCATAAAGCATACAGTAATATTCATGTTAATAATGACAATAATGTGTGTATTTACCTAGTTGTAGTTTTACAGGGCCTGGGCTTTATGCTCGTGTGGCCCCGTCTCCATATCTACACTTATCCAATCTTACTTTAAAAGTGTGCACACTCGTTGCAGACACTACTTCTTCATCTAAACTGTTCCACGTCTCAATACATCTCATGGAAACTATATTTTTAATATCTCTCAGACATCTTCCCTTTCTCAGCTTTTTACTATGCGATCTTGTGCTTGGATGTCATATTCTTCTCTCAGGATCAGTTTCTCATTATCCACTTGGTCCATTCCGTTGATCAATTTATAGACTTGTATCAGGTCTCCTCTCTCCTTCTTTGTTCCAAGGTTGGTAGATCCATAGCCTTTAGTCTCTCCTCATATGTCATCCCTTCAAGTTCTGGGACCATTCTTGTAGCCATTTTTGTAGCCTCTCCAATTTTCTTATGTGTTTCTTTTATGAGGGGTCCACACTACTCCTGCATATTCCAATCTAGGTCTTATTATAGTATTTATCAATTTCTTCATCATTTCTTTGTCCATGTAGTGAAATGCTACTCCAATATTCCTCAGCAAATTATATGTTTCTCTAAAAATTCTATCAATATGGCTTACTGGTTGATTGTTTTCTTCCATCGTCACTCCTAAGTCCTTTTCCTTTTTGACTTTCTCCAGTTCTACTCCATCTCCCATCTTATAGATTCCCACAGGTCGTCTTTCACTCTTTCCCATTTCCATGACATGGCTTTTGTTCACATTGAATTCCATTTCCCACTTCTTACTCCATTCCCAGATCTTATTTAGGTCTTCTTGCAGTATTTCACAATCCTCCTTTTGCTTTATAACTCTGCACAGTTTCGTATCATCCGCAAACAAATTTATGTAGCTGTTCCCTCCTTCTGGCATGTGTGTGTGTGTGTGTGTGTGTGTGTGTGTGTGTGTGTGTGTGTGTGTGTGTGTGTGTGTGTGTGTGTGTGTGTGTGTGTGTGTGTGTGTGTGTGTGTGTGTGAGAGAGAGAGAGAGAGAGAGAGAGAGAGAGAGAGAGAGAGAGAGAGAGAGAGAGAGAGAGAGAGAGAGAGAGAGAGAGAGATTTTATCCATTGAGGTGACAACCTGATAAGCTTCTTCCTTAGGTCAAGAGGCGGAAGATTCAAAGTCGTAAAAGGTGTGAAATATTTTGTTAATCCTTTCTGCTTCCATCACTACCACTGCTACCACCACCACCACCACCACACCCTTGAAGTCTTTGACATTTGTAGACTCTACTATACAATATCAATATATGAATATCATGTTGATTTCAATAGTAAAACTTCAATGCTAAAAATGAAATATTAAATCTCTCTCTCTCTCTCTCTCTCTCTCTCTCTCTCTCTCTCTCTCTCTCTCTATATATATATATATATATATATATATATATATATATATATATATATATATATATATATATACATATATGAAGGATGAGGGTGGAGGAGGATGAGGATGAGGATGGTGGTGGTTGTGGAGTAGGAGTAGGAGGAGGAGGAGGAGGAGGAGGAAGATCAGAGAGATTGCTTAGCTACAATTCCTATGTGAACTGAGAAAACGAAATAAAGATAAAGATCACACACACACACACACACACACACACACACACACACACACACGCACACACAATAGGGTGGTGGAGGGGGAGATGGGGTGGTGACATTCTGAGGTCACGGGGAGGGACAGGGCATGGACCAGGAAGGGAGGGTCAAGTGGGTGGAGCTTGAAGGCTTAGTTTTTGAGGGAGTTTAACCAATCCAAGGGAACCTGAAGCCTTCACCTGGTGTGGATCTGCCAAGTATTGCTACTGGAAAATATATGGGCTAAGATGGCAAGGAGTTTACTGGTCGCATCTGTACATAATTTCTATATCAATATTCTTCTCCAAAAACTTACTGAATTGCCTGTAAACTTAGAGTAAAACCTTTTAACACTATACTATATATTCACTATACATGTACTATATATACTATATATTCATCCATTTCTATAAATTTTAAAAATCAAAAAAGAAATTTTCATTTGGGGTCCACTGCGGTACAGTGGAACCATACACACTTTGAGGTCTGAGGGGTCCCTAAGGACATGGGTTCAAATCCTGGCCACAGTCCAAGTCTAGAAAGGGCTTCCTTATTCGGGGTAATGGCTCCCTAACAGGTGGGGTTTCAAATAGGAGGTACCCCAAAAATACTCTCTTTAGCCCATAAATTTCCACAAAAAGCCCACATTGTATTAAAAATAAATAAATAAAAATACCTTTCCCTGATTATCAGAATATGTTCATTAATTAAAGAAAAATCCTTCAATACACTTATGAAATAATTTAGATTTCCTGAGAATGAAGCATTGATCATAAACTTTTTTTCACTTTAAGATACAATAAAAACTTGAAAAAATTATTTTCAACTCATACATAATTTTCATATCTATATTCTTTTCTCCAAATATTTACTAAATTGTTTGTCAAGTTAGAAGAAAATCTTTTATGGGAAAAGTTATTTAGTTTTTTGTACAGGTCCAGACCTGCATAAAAAACTTAAATATTTTTTTATTTCAAATACTTTTTTCTTATAATTATAATATGCTCTTTACTTAAAAAGAACCCTTCTATAACACTTATGACATGATTTAGATTTCCTAGGAATTTAGCTTTTTTCATTTTAAAATAAAACAAAAACAATTAAAAACTTACTTTCTCAACTGATACTTAAATTCTATACCAATATTTTTGATCTCCAGGAACTTCCTAAATTGTCTATCACCTTACAGAAAAATCTTTTAACACAAATAATTCTTTATATTTTTTACAGGTCTGGACCTGTGTTGAAAACAAATAAATAAATAAATAAATAAAAAAAAATGAAATACCCTTTGTATGATTAGTAGAATATGTTCTTAACTTAAAGACAATTCATTCTAAACCCTTACGAAACTATCTAAAGTTCATAGTATTACAGCACAGACCATAAAAATTTTTATCTTTAAGATAAAATAAAAACTAAGCTTTCAACAAATAGACAATTTTCACATCAATATTCCTCTTCTTCAAATAATTATTGAATTGTCTATCAGGTCAGAGTAAAGTCTTTTATTGCCAAGAATGTTTCAGTGTCTTTTCTCCCTAAAAAACTTTCAGGATGCACTGGCCCGCTGGTTGAGCAGTGGCAAATAGTTGGAACTGTTCGCGGGCTCAGAAGTGTTAAAAGACAATGAAAATATATTGATTATTGTTCACAACCACCAGGATACCTCAGGGACAAAGGATTTTAAGGAGTTGGGCCAATTTTATCTCTCAGTGTTGCCATAGAGGAAGTGTGTGTGTATGCAGAGAGTATTTACCACTATCACCCACACTCTTGCTCCCTCCCTCCCACCCTCATTTACTCCCCACTGCTGCTGCCAATGACTGAACATTCTGCCTCATTTACTAACCTTTATGATTCAGACACCTCATATTACAATCATTCTATATTCATTTGGTTGTAATGTCAGTGATATTAGAGGAATTGTTTCCCCTGCAATGGATTAATGAACATCCCACTGAATTCACTTGGCTTGTGTCCAAATCTGGTGGTGGCATAGTGGCATGGGTCAAGGAGTAGATTAAGGATGTAACCCATGACACCACAACATATCAAAGTATCTAACATGAATTTTCTGCTGTAAGACTATAAGATTAACAAACTGAATAATGTATATATACAGTAAACCCTGCATGTCTGACCAATTGGGGGAAAGGTTAATTCAAGTTATGTTTTTTTTTTTCCCCCACACTTTTTTGCATGCCTATTTGAGAGTTGAAATGGTTTGTGTAATGCATGACTTAAGTAGGTACTATATACATGGCGTGTGCACATGCACGCACAAACACACACACACACAGAATTTGAAAAATGTGAAGAAGGTGGAAAGGGTACAGAGGCTGGCAACAAGGATGGTACCAGGACTCAGGGAGTTAGACTATGAGGAAAGACTGAGGAAGCTGGGGCTGACCACATTAGAAGAGAGAAGAATAAGAGGAGACATGATAACTATGTATAAATTGACATACTGGACAGAAAGTTGATAAAGGTGACCACAAGTAATCACCTCCGAAGACATGGAAAAAAGCTAATAAAAGACATCTGTCTAAATGACGTGAGAAAATACAGTATCCCGCATCGTAGCATTGATAAGTGGAATAAACTGAGCAGTGATGTCGTTGACGCGTTGTCTGTCAATCAGATGAAAGACAGATATGACAGGAATGGACAAGGAGACAGGACACAGAGAGCTTAGCTCGGGCCCTGTAATACACAAATAGGTAAATACACACTATAATAAGACCCAGATTGGAATATGCAGGAGTAGTGTGGACCCCTCATAAAAAGAAACACATAAGGAAATTGGAGAGGCTACAAAAAATAGCTACAAGAATGGTTCCAGAATTTGAAGGGATGACATATGAGGAGAGACTAAAGGCTATGGATCTACCAACCCTGGAACAAAGAAGGGAGAGAGGAGACCTGATACAAGTTTATAAATTGATCAACGGAATGGACCAAGTGAATAATGAGAAACTGATCCTGAGAGAAGAATATGACATATATAGTTTCCCGCAGAGATGTATTGAGACGTGGAACAGTTTAAATGAAGAAGTAGTGTCTGCAACAAGTGTGCATACTTTTAACCCCTTCGCGCCAGATGTTAAAAAAGCCCGCCTGTATGATATACGGGTGGTAGTGCCGCGCAACCGAGCGCGGGAAACTCGTGCAAGCTTGTCATACTTGTCGCCTTTGTGTATTATGCTGCTATTTTTAGTCACTATATCGCCTTCAAGTGGAAAGTGGACGCTTTCTCTTGGAGAAGAGAGAGAGAGAGAGAGAGAGAGAGAGAGAGAGAGAGAGAGAGAGAGAGAGAGAGAGAGAGAGAGAGAGAGAGAGAGAGAGAGAGAGAGAGAGAGAGAGAGAGAGAGAGAGAGAGAGAGAGAGAGAGAGTGTGACATTTGCTAATATTTTAGACACAAGCGGGATGCATGTAGCTTATCTTTCAAGAGGAAGAGGGAAGGGAGGGAAGGAGAGGGAAACGAAGGAGAGAGAGAGAGAGAGAGAGAGAGATTAGAAAAATGTGTGTGTGTGTGTGTGTGTGTGTGTGTGTGTGTGTGTGTGTGTGTGTGTGTGTGTGTGTGTGTGTGTGTGTGTGTGTGTGTGTGTGTGTGTGTGTGTGTGTACAAGGCAAGGGACGATGTAACTTATCTTCGAGAGGGAGAGGGGAGGAGGGAAGGAGATGGGAGGGAGGAGATGGAGATGGAGATGGAGAGAGAGAGAGAGAGAGAGAGAGAGAGAGAGAGAGAGAGAGAGAGAGAGAGAGAGAGAGAGAGAGAGAGAGAGAGAGAGAGAGAGAGAGAGAGAGAGAGAGAGAGAGAGAGAGAGATGGGAACATTCTATGCCATTGGGTAATTTTAGACACAAGGCAGGATGCATGTAGCTTATCTTTAGTGATTGGTGGAGACAAGGATGGTGGGAGAAGCACTAGGATTTCAAAGACAGCATACGGCGTGTGTAGTTGGTATCCAACACACTATACGGGACAACTGAATGGAAGAAAGCTCAGAAAAGAAATATGACGTCTACGTAGGCGTCACCGTATAAGCTACTGGGGCTTCATGTTCATGACACCTACATAGGCGTCACCGTATTGAAGGGGTTAAAGTAAGATTGGATAAGTGTAGATATGGAGATGGGGCCACACGAGCATAAAGCCCAGGCCCTGTAAAACTACAACTAGGTAAATACACACCCGGTGGCTCAGTGGTTAGAGCGCTGGCTTCACAAGCCAGAGGACCGGGGTTCAATTCCCCAGCCAGGTGGAGATATTTGGGTGTGTCTCCTTTCACGTGTAGCTCCTGTTCACCTAGCAATGAGTAGGTACGGGATGTAAATCGAGGAGTTGTGACCTTGTTGTCCCGGTGTGTGGTGTGTGCCTGGTCTCAGGCCTATCCGAAGATCGGAAATAATGAGCTCTGAGCTCATTCCGTAGGGTAACGTCTGGCTGTCTCGTCAGAGACTGCAGCAGATCAAACAGTGACACACACACACACACACACACACACACACACACACACACACACACACACACCATGAGCTCTGCATGGCTCACACCTCTGTCATGATCCTGAATAATAGCCATTTATTATTTATTATTTTATCAGCCACCAACAGCATCTTCAGCTTTCTGAGACTTAGAAAATGCAGCCTTGCCCTTTGAAGCAATGGTAGAATTACAAAGGCAACAATAAGGCTACAGAGCTGAGGGAGACACTGCCATGTGCTTATCCAATATCCAACTTATTCGGGTCTAACTTAAGCGGGGTTTACTGTATGTATGTAAGTATACATATATAAAATTTCTTAACTTTTTCCCCTTTTCTTTCCTACTTTTGTGTTGGGTAACTAATGTAGCATCAGGTATGAGCCTGGAACAAACTACCCTTAAGTAGCACATAATATATTTCAACAGATACTATAACACTAAAATACCACACAAAATAAGTTCCTGGGATCAATAAGAGTAATTAGAGAAGGTACTCTCATGAACAGGCTAACTTGTAAACTGACTTGTGTTCATGATTCCACTGACAAAGGTGTATCAAGCTTGACTCACCTGTTGTGGAGTCTGTAACTGGCACATTTCTTCGTTTTAAAAAAGTTTCTTCTCTTTTGTTTTTTCTGAGTTCGACCGTGACTTCTGTTCTTCTTCTTCTCATTTCCTGTAAACAAAGAACATGAAATTTAGAAAACTTTTATGTTCTATTAATGACAATGGCACATCATATTTCACATAACACAAGAAAGCATACACAAAAGGAGGCAAAGTCATTCACTGATAACACTTTGGTATTGGTAGCCATGGACAAGATTCAAATAACCTTGTGCATTCATTTCCATTGTGTTCTAGGCTTACCATCAAATTCAGATCTTTGATTTACTACCAATCTAGTGGTAAAATCAAATATGTGAAAGTTTCTTTGTAGGTCAGAATAATTAAGATTGCAAGATGACACAAAACAGAATAAAAGTTAAGTCTTGATTACTGTCCATAACTATGTATTGTTACAATCAGCTCCCTGTTTATCATCATCTGAAGAAAGGGACAGAAAAAGAGTGGTGACCTCACACTACTACATATCTGCCCGTAACAAAACAAGAAATAAGAAAAGAACAGAGGAATCAGAAGAAAGAAGAAATGGAGAAGACAGATAGAATATGGAATAATGTGTTGGTCCATTCTAGAATGGTCATGTAAATCTTCACACTTCCATATCAGATATCTGCGATCAGGGAACAGAAGAGGCAATTAATAGTCAATACCAAGTAAGTAGTGGATAACAACAAACCTACACACCCAGGACACCAGAAAAATCAAGAGGAAAGCCATAAACCACCTGGAAGGTTAGCCTAAGGCAAAAGGGGATTAATAGTAATGACACAGGGCATAGGAAACAAAACAGAGAAAGTGAAAGAAGGCAAGAAAGTGATGTCAGAGCTGAGAAAGAGAAAGTCAAAATTACAAGGAAAAATAATCAGTCTATTGAAACATCCATTGTCCACTTAAACACTACCTTCAAAACAGCCTAATACCCTGACTGGCATTCTGTAACAAGCACCACACCTATGGGAGGATCTTATATATGAATGAGAAACATGAAGGGTTGATATGGAAAATGTTATGAAAAGTTAATTTTCTGAGTGAATTAGGCAGTCTGAAATATTAAGGGTCTGGAATCTGAATAATTTGAATATTGCATAACTAACTATCATGTCCACATTGTTGTACTTGGTTTGTTTTCCTTGTGTACAGTACTGGTAAGCACTCATGCCAATAAGCTTACTTGTAGCACTCTCTGAATAAACTCCTTATGACAACATCCATCAATCATCCTTATTTTCAAATTATCTAATTATTTTGGCTCTTAGAAGATTGTATGTGATAGTTAACATATTACATGTGACACAAGTTAGATAATGGAGATGCTTAGGAAGACAGGAAAGAAAACTTTAAACTGACCATGTGGAAAGAAGGAAAAAGGTATAGCTGTATGAGTAGTAAAGTAACAGGGATGTATAGAACAGTATGTAGTATTTGTTACACAGAGCCCCAAAGACAGAGAACAAGGAAAGAGAGGAGGAGACATATTTATAGAAGCAAAAGTGTATAATATAATTCAAATTGTTCAGATGTTCTTTAACCTTCCCTTCCTTTATATGTCCAAAGATAAAGGGACAAGGGAGTGACACCTTTCACTCTCCTCTCCCTGTCACTCTTTCCATAGAATTCATTCTTCACTCAAACAATTAAGTTTTCATTCTATTTAGCAATCCTTGGAATTGTTTTAGCTATTCTTACACTTCCATCTTTTGCTAACTTTTACATACACTCATGCTAAATTTCACTCACTCTAACTCTAACAAGCTTTTACAACCACCCCTGGTCTCATTCTCAACTTATCTTTCTCTAATTTTCATAATCTAGCTCACATTGGTTTTCTTCCTCAGCCTAAATGTCACTCACACTTATACTCATTTATTTCTTGCTATCTACAACTATTCTCACCTTATTAATGCCTCAACTTATGCTCATTTTATTAATTTTATTCAAGTTTACCCTCACTCACTTGCAACAATCTACTCACATACTCATGACACAAACTCAGTCACACACAGATTCACAACCCCTGCATTTTTAAGATGTGAAAAGAGGCAAAACTTTATTCCTTCAAAATATGGATGTGGATAGCATTTTAACAGCAGAGTCTTCACGGAGACGGATTACTGATATGATACTACAGTATGATCTAGCCTAATGGAGAAGCTCTCAAATATCAATCTCATAATATATACATGGAAAATGTGGACAGGAGGGTAAAGGTATGACAATGACTGGTGAGTGTATATGACAGTACATTGGTTAGGTTTGGATTCTCTTGATAAAACTACTTTTCTGATAATGATAATTTGTAGTTACATGCAAATTTTTGCAATCCTAACATAACTCCTACATACAATCTCTTAACTGATCCTTGAAAGACATAATGCAATGGTAATGGTGTTTATAACACTGAATTATGATGTTCCTTATCAGAAAAAATTTCAATCAATATTACAAGTAAAAATGGCATAATCTTTAAATAATAATGGACTTTTCACTCTCATAATAAATTCATTTCTAGATTAAACTCTTCATTTATGATACAAAGAATAAAAGAATAAAACAATTACCATTCTCGGATAGCTACATGGCAATATATATAACTGAAATATTAACTTTAAAATATCAACAAAGAGCTGTCATTGACAGTCAATGTTCTTACACCTAAATGCAGAAGCTTCTCAAATGTTAAAAGTATAACTGCATGGAGGAACAGTTCCACATTATTGAGAGTCAGTGTATGTTGCTTAGTTTGTTTAAAGAACATCTTTATGTCAATCTTGGCCAAACATCAAGTATATCTGACATAAAACTGGTAGTAGTTTAACTAGATCATGTATGATGAGAGAGAGAGAGAGAGAGAGAGAGAGAGAGAGAGAGAGAGAGAGAGAGAGAGAGAGAGAGAGAGAGAATGTCACACACCACCAATAAGTCAAACTGGAAAATAAAACCCACTCTAGCCTTCACTACGAACTCTTCTCTTGAGACCAACAACAATCACTACCCCACACACACACAGCTAATGTACATGCAGCCAGGGGCATAAACTACAGGGTGTGAAATAAGTTTCCGTGACCAAACACACCCAAACCACACTTACACTCAGATCTTTCCCCTTGTCCCTTAAGGCTCCTATTCTATCCTAAATCCGGTTATTTTGCTACCTGTTCACTCAATAATAAGTTAGGGATGCCAAATAGAGATGTGAAAGAAGGTGTTCCCGTGACCACACATTTCCAGACCGTCACACTTACATCCTGGTCCTTCCCCTTGTTCTTGAAGACTCCCATTCTGTTCTTAAACTGGTCATTTTGTTGCTTGTCCATGGTAGACTTGGATGTGAGCCTCTCTTGCCCCAAAACCAGCGTCCTTGCCCTCCCCTGAACACGTCCGGTGCCCGCAAGACAGACAGACAGACCGCTTGACGTCACACTCCGGGCCTTAAACCAAGCCTTCCATTGGCTGGTTTAGTTCAGTTGTTGGTCGCGAGTCTAGCCTTTATATCGGCACTCCCTGACATGTCCCTACTCACTATCTGCATTTGTTTGTTTGTCTTATTTCCCCCCTTTCTCCTTTCTTCCTGTCTACAACCTGCATGTTATTATTTCTTTCACTTTCTTCAATACTGTCAGTGTCACGCTCCCTCTTCTCTCCGACCCTGAGACGAGAGCATTGATTTGCGCCGCCTCTTACCTATCATTATTATATATTTTTGCTCCAACTTTATTTTTGGGATTTTTCTACTTTTATTAATTGTTTTGGACGTCTGGGTGTCTTAGGAACTAATATTTTGTGAATGTGGCGAGTCGTGTGGAGTATAACAAGCTGCCGATGCCTCCCTATCACTGCTGCCTAGGTACTCTACATTATATCCCCCCCAGCTCTATGTTCATGTCGTTTTATAAGTTTATATCAATATTGGATGTTCATACTCATGTAGAATTGTTCTTTATAGATGTGATGGGTACTGTGTGTTATTTTAATAAGTAATTTGTATGAGATAGTATTTGTTTACTATTGGAGCAACCAATCGTGGAAGACCTTTCATACCGCTTCGAGTTCGATCAAAGTTGAGCAAGAAATACACCAACAATGTATACGATCTCTAGATATGAAATTACATTACTTATAATATACGGAGTGTTGTATTTGTATGTGTAACGCATAATCTAGATCAGTGGCATTTCATCACAACCTCCCGTCATTAAATAAAAGTATAATGATGAAATATATAAATAAATTGGTGGCTGCAGTTTTGAAGTCGAATTCTATTTTGTACTTTTCATTATCTAGAAAATGTGATTCCTTGACATAGGTCTTGTTTTACATCAATGACTTACTTGTTTGACAGATCTTGATCTTGATCTTGATGGTATAGGTTGACGCAGAATTTCTTCTGAGTCAGGCCTTTGTATCGGCAGCGCCTGTAGGGAAAATAAGAAAAGAAAAAAAACAACAAAGAGGGCAATCATCATCTTTCACACCACTAGTTTCTGCATCTAGCACGCCACATTCTCTCCAGGAACTCTTTTACAGCCTCAATCATCCTTTCATTCGTCTCCCCACAGAGTCCCAGCAGCACCACCATCCATTCCCTTCCTGTCATCTCCACTCTGTCATGCTCCAGCTCCCTCAGCACCACTTGTATCATCTCATACCTGTCTCTGGCATACTTCACACACTCCAGCACCACATGCTCCACTGTCTCATCCTCTCCCATGTCACACATCTGGCACACTTTGCTGCGGGACTCAAACCATCTATAATTCCTTGCATTCACATCCATGCACTGTGCCCTAGCTCGGAAGAGAAGGTCCCCACCCAGGCTTCCAGCATACCACTTTTCATACATTGGGGCCTCTTTCTCTCTATACCATTCCAAGGTACTCTTTTGCTCAATCCTATTTCTCCAGTCACTCAGTCCCACACCTTTCACTACTCTGTCTATCTCACTCCTCCACTTCCTTACACCCCATTCTCTACCCTCTCCATTTCTAACAATCATACTCCAGTCTTCTCTAAGTGCCTTCCTTCTACCTGCTGAAAAGCCCAACTAGCTATTAGACCACTCTTCACCACCATCCTGACACACTTTTTCCCCACTTGCTACTCCTGACATTCCACAGAAACACTTTTCTCACTATTCTAGCATCATTCATTCGTTCTAACCTAGCCTTATACCGTAGGGTCGCTTTTACATACCTTTCTCTAAAAGTGCTCCAACCCATATCACCCCTAAGAGCCTCTACTGCTGCATATCTAGGTGCATTAAGTGCCATTCTTGCAACTCTATTCTGCCCTATTTCTAACTTTTCTAGTTCACTCTCATTCCATGCAATCACATCCATACCATACATGATGCTCGGAACAGCCACGCTCTTCCAAACTTCTCGCAGCACGTCATATTTACTCGCCCTCATCCTTGCTGCACTTCCTAGCCGACCTACCCACTGACTCACCATGCTTATCTTCTCATTCTTTGTCTTCACGCAGCCAACCGGACTCATCCACATCCCCAGGTACTTGTATTCATCTGTCTGTTGCATCTCATTCTCACCTAGTCTCCACACTGAGTTCCTCTCATCCTCTGACCCATTCACAACCATTACCTTGCTTTTTTCACTGCTAAAACCTCACTCCAAAGTCTCTTCCATACCTATCTACAACTTCAAACAAACTCTGAAGCTCTTCTGCCGACTCACTCATAACAACATCATCTGCATACAAGAGCACACATATCTTATCATTACCCACATTTACACCTGCATTCATTCTCCTCAATCTAGCAGCCAGTTCCTCTGTATATAAGCTCAAGAGCTAGGGTTGGTGATAATATGCAACCCTGCCTAACTCCTCTTTCACTCTTCACCCAGTCTGTCTCTACATCTAGTATATACTTAACTCTTGTATCTACATACATACTTCGCACTATGTTAACTATCTTTGCACTTAGCCCAATCTTTTCTAGCACTCTACCTAGCATTTCTCTGTTCACCCTATCATATGCTTTCTCTATGTCTAGAAAACCTAACAGTGTGTGTGTGTGTGTGTGTGTGTGTGTGTTTAACGGTAACAAAAAAGGAAGAAGAAAAAAAATGAAGTCACATTGTCACTGATTTGATTAAATTTGAAACATCACATTGCATGCATTTATGTGAAAGGAAAGCCGGACATACTGATGACACATAGACGTGAGACGTGCATAGATGTATTTAAGTAAAATGTTATTGATGTGCTATAAAAGTTTAAAGGGACGTATTTCACTGTTAATGCAACAATAAATGTATCAATTAGTCATAGACTTAACGTCACCGCTCCCTTTTGCCTTGAGCACAAGCACAACAGAAAGCAAGGAATTACTGACTGACAAGCTATGGCCAAGCCATATAGTACATTAATTCCGACATCACGAACCATACAATTCACCATCGTAGGGAACGTAGGTATATATGTACAGTACATATATGCACATTCTGGGACCGCAACTGGCAGTATAAGACGTGATCGAGGTAGCTATAATTATTACCTATATTAATATCAAGACAGATTATGCTTCCCATGACATACCTAAGCAAAGTTATTCAATGTCATAGTTTGTCGTATCACATAGGTATCATTCTGAAGGAAACGCTGCATGGCGCCGATCGAGCGGCCGGATGAATATTCACGTGAGGAGGCACACAGGTATAAAATGATGCGCACAAGTGAGCTGAAGATGAACAACAAAAATCAGTCTGCATACCTCATTGTCAGAGAGAAACATTCGGACGAAGCAGATCGAGCTGTTGTCATTAACTGATCCCTATCACGTACACTACACCTGCTTAAGATTGCAAGCTGTGTGTGAAGCACAAGCTGCATGGGATTCCACATGAAGGCCTTATAGATCTATTGTTTTACCAACACGTACATCATGGTAATACAGATATACGTATATATATATATATATATATATATATATATATATATATATATATATATATATATATATATATATATATATATATATATATATATATATATATATATATATATATATATATATATATATATATATATATATATATATATATATATATATATATATATACACACACACACACACACACACACACACACACACACACACACACACACACACACACACACACACACACACACACACACACACACACACACACACGTCCAGTAGCTCAGTGGTTAGAGCACTGGCTTCACAAGCCAGAGGACCGGGGTTCGATTCCCCGCCCGGGTGGAGATATTTGGGTGTGTCTCCTTTCACGTGTAGCCCCTGTTCACCTAGCAGTGAGTAGGTACGGGATGTAAATCGAGGAGTTGTGATCTTGTTGTCCCGGTGTGTGGTGTGTGCCTGGTCTCAGACCTATCCGAAGATCGGAAATAATGAGCTCTGAGCTCGTTCCGTAGGGTAACGTCTGGCTGTCTCGTCAGAGACTGCTGCAGCAGATCAAACAGCAGATCAAACAGTGAAACATACACGCCCGGTAGCTCAGTGGTTAGAGCGCTGGCTTCACAAGCCAGAGGACCGGGGTTCGATTCCCCGGCCGGCTGGAGGAGATATTTGGGTGTGTCTCCTTTCACGTGTAGCCCCTGTTCACCTAGCAGTGAGTAGGTACGTGATGTAAATCGAGGAGTTGTGACCTTGTTGTCCTGGTGTGTGCCTGGTCTCAGGCCTATCCGAAGATCGGAAATAATGAGCTCTGAGCTCGTTCCGTAGGGTAACGTCTGGCTGTCTCGTCAGAGACTGCAGCAGATCAAACAGTGAAGCACACACACACACACACACACACTATATTATAGGTACTATACCTGTTCTCTTTGTATCTATGTATCCCCTAACAAAAGGTTGTGCCACCGTGCACGAGTTTCATAAAGAAAGAAATCTAACGCAAGGCAAATCCCAAACGATCTTGTGCTAATGTACGTCTCATATCTGTATGAGAGCCAAGAGCAAGCTGACTTAATCAATGTTTTATGAGTTTTGAGAGTGTAGGATGTGGATTACATATATATACGTAGGACAAGATATATGACTTGATCCATGCCAGATGCAGTCACTTAATACGTTCGATCAACATTCAAATGTTAATTTTGACACAGAATTAAAACTTTGGTGGATTCAAAGAGGATACTGGAATAGCAGAACATGACAAAGAAATTGTCGGCAGAGAAACCCAATAGAGAGAAAACAATTTAGACAGAATAAACTGAATATTACGTAATGGTTAGAGGTTAGGAAAAAGCTTGAAGATGTTTGGTTCATCTCCAAGGCAATAACACGTACCTACTGTAGGAATGTTAATAAGTTGTTCCATTCATATATGCAATTAGCAGAGCAAATAGTGCGTACGTAGTGCACATGAACATATACTGTGTGTATGAAAAAGCCTCATTTGAGTACACGTGCGTATACATATGAATACATATTTGAGAATATATTTTGTGGACGTATAGTTAGTGATGTGTTGCTTGCTGTGTACAGACTTGCCCCCTTTCTGCAGCACTAATGGAAGAAAAGCTGACACAAGCGTATCAGTTGACCTCTGCATGAGGCGATAAGGGTCATGAGAGTAGTCGTGTGTGTGTACCTAATTCACCACGGTCGCCTGCGGGTCACCCAGCCAATCTTCCCCATTACGGAGCGAGCTCAGAGCTCATAGACCGATCTTTGGGTAGGACTGAGACCACAACACACTCCACACACCGGGAAAGCGAGGCCACAACCCCTCGAGTTACATCCCGTACCTGTTTACTGCTAGGTGAACAGGGGCTACACATGAAGAGGCTTGCCCATTTGCCTCGATCGCCGCTTTCCGGGACTCGAGCTCGGACCCTCTCGATTGTGAGTCGAGCGTGCTAACCACTTCATTACACTGTCAGCCACCTCCTAGCTTTTTTCTTTTGATCATATGCAACTTTTCAGTCTTTTGTATAGTTCTTCTATCAAGCTTTATAATCTGGAAGACCTAATTGATTTTCTATTTCCTATTTTCTTCCACTGGGTTAAAATTGGGTATATTGATATTATCTACACATTAAAAGTGGTTTTAGAATAAGTGCTGTTATACTTTTAATTACATTACTAACAAACATGTTGCAAGATTACTATTCTACATAACAATACAATTAGACACAGGACTACATATCTAGATTTATGTTCACCTTGCATACATAGATGCAAATTTTCTTCTGTACACTCCTTGTGTGTTTGATACAGTACTTTGTGTGTTTCACTGTTTGATCTGCTGCAGTCTCTGACGAGACAGCCAGACGTTACCCTACGGAACGAGCTCAAAGCTCATTATTTCCGATCTTCGGATAGGCCTGAGACCAGGCACACACCACACACCGGGACAACAAGGTCACAACTCTTCGATTTACATCCCGTACCTACTCACTGCTAGGTGAACAGGGACTACACGTGAAAGGAGACACACCCAAATATCTCCACCCGGCCGGGGAATCGAACCCCGGTCCTCTGGCTTGTGAAGCCAGTGCTCTTACCACTGAGCTACCGGGCGTGTGTGATTTACTGCTTGATCTGCTGCAGTCTCTGACGAGACAGCCAGACGTTACCCTACGGAACGAGCTCAGAGCTCATTATTTCCGATCTTCGGATAGGCCTGAGACCAGGCACCCAGGCACACACCAGGACAACAAGGTCACAACTCCTCGATTTACATCCCGTACCTACTCACTGCTAGGTGTACAGGGGCTACACGTGAAAGGAGACACACCCAAATATCTCCACCGGCCGGGGAATCGAACCCCGGTCCTCTGGCTTGTGAAGCCAGCGCTCTAACCACTGAGCTACCGTGTGTGTGTGTGTGTGTGTAAGAATTAACTAACTATGGAGTAATTGTCATACAGTACCGTCCTGTAGTTGCGTAAAAATGAGTGCATGTATTGTATAAGTAGCAAATATTTTTAACAGTATTGATAATTTGCATGACTCATATTTAATTTCCTGCAAGCAAGAAAGTGTACCGCATGGCAGAGGTCGATACCTTGTGGCACTGAGTGATGAGAGTCCATGGGTATAACTATCAAGACCGCGAGGTGACAAGGCGTGTGAGGAAAGAGATAAGCGAGCTGGGGATCGAAAACTGGTTGTCCTTTAATTTCAGACATGATAAAAGTATAGCACGTAGTACGTACGTAATTATAAAACCGTATCCCACCCAGGCCCATCATTCTCTTGATCTTGCTGTGTCCGGGAGAAGTACGATTCAGACTCACCTGATCATTCTGATTAAGAACAGTTATACATGGCAGAAAGAGGAAATCACTCTTCTCCTTATGTCCAAATATTACATAACAGTATACAAGTCATAGTGGAATACAAGTAGGCACGCGCACCTTTAGTCACATCTTAACTCGTAAGGACTATCTTATGATACTGCTTAATTCAGTGTCATCCTTTCTCATCTCAAATCAAGAAAGGGAGCTGTTATTACGACAGATTACACTCTGCAATCCAATGAACACTATCTCAACTCAAATCAAGAAAGGGAGCTGTTGTTACGGCAGATTACACTCTGCAATCCAATGAACACTATCTCAACTCAAATCAAGAAAGGGAGCTGTTGTTACGGCAGATTACACTCTGCAGTCTTTCTACTACCGTATGGATTCGGCTCAAGTGGCTGCATGCCTCTTTTCTCTTTCAATGATTGTAAAGATAAAATAAGGAAATAAGCCTGTGTATATAATACTTATAAAATATCCAATAATTTACACAATAGCATAAGGATAGAAAATGGTAGAAAGCAAAGAACAGCAGTGTTAATGAGCCGACAGAAGGGAGACGCCGAGACAGAGACAGACTGATCATCACACCACCACTACCTTCATCTCAACCATGGCAGGACGTGTGGGATTCGCCGTACTGGGCAACGACGTGGACCTGGACGAGCGGGCAGGGAGGAAGAAAGGTGACAAGAGCAAGCCCAAGAATGATGAGGTTAACAAAAAGACGGCTGGAAACAAGCTGCCCAATAAGAAGAAGAAGCCTGCTGCTGGTGTTGCTGCTGCTGCTGAGATAGGGGTGTGTGTCATCTGTGTGTGTGTGATGGAGGGGTTGAGAACTGTTACCTAAGCTATATATCGTTCCATTATGGGATTGATTTAAGATTTAGGTGGTGGTTCATGACTCGGGGCCTGTCGTATATTCTGTGTGCTATCAGCCACCTCCCAGCTTTTTTCTTTTGATCATATGCAACTTTTCAGTCTTGTATAATTCTTCTATCAAGTTTCATAACCTGGAAGATCTAACTGATTTTCTATTTCCTATTTTCTTCCACTGGGTTAAAATTGAGTATAATAATATTATCTACACATTAAAATAGGTTTAGAATAAGTGCTGTTATACGTTTAATTACATTATTAAGAAACATGATGCAAGATTACTATTCTACATAATAATACAATTAGACACAGGACTACATATCTAGATTTATGTCCACCTTGCACACATAGATGGAAATTTTCTTCTGTACACTCCTTGTGTGCTTGATAAAGTACTTTGTTACTTGCAGCTGTAAGTCACTCTTTATACTCGTATGAAGCCATGCCAAAGGCTCTTAGTCCAACAAAGAAGGTATATCTGAATTGCCTTAGGCTAGTAAGGGTTATAAATATTTTAGTGCTTAGTTGTTACATAAGGTTAGAGTTACTTCCAGAGACTTAAAAGTTATGGTAGATTAAGATTAAGTTTGATTCATGTCTCATTTTAATCAGAAATCACTAATCTTCCCTTTTATCCTCCAGCAGCAGCAACAAGGGCATGCCAAAAGTAAAGGCAAGAAAAAATGTGGGAAAGCCACAGATGGTGTAAATGGAAATGATAAAGAAGCGCAAGCAAAATGTAATGAACAGACGAACTCTAGACTGGATGATGACTGGCAGCGGAGAGATGATGAGGCAAGTCACACTACCTTTATTGACCTGAACATATCTAAGCTTCAGTTGACCATGGAGAATATATTATGATGATCACTTAGGTTGGATAAATTTTATGTAATTAAGTTTTTATTGTATTTTTTGCTATAAATTGATTGCCGGCCAACTAACCTGTGAAAGAAGGTATAAGGTTTCATAGGTAATACCGGTAGCAGTGGAGAATCAATTATGCTTGATATGGTACTCGTAGTCTAACTTTAAGTATGAAAAGTAAATGTCAGTTGACTTGACAGTGTATATATAATTTTTATTTAATCATAATGTAGCATTCAAAATATACTCTTACCTGATATTTTCATACCCGAGGGTTGATTAACACAGACCATGTTCAGTATGATAGATCAGATGAAATGAGGCGTTCACTTGATATTTCCTAAGACTTCATACAGATTTAGGTAATAATATTACAGAAGACTTATTTGCACTTTAACCTTTAGGAATAAGGTTGTGATATATGAAGATCTCTTGTATTACTTTTGAAGGATGAATTAATTTCTATTTTTCTTTTATTGAATTTTGAAAAGATTTGTATAATTATGTTTAGTCTTTTCTAGGAAGACAAACACACAAGTATTAAGGTACTCTGAAGATTTAATCATACTTGAAAGATTTTTTTTTGCTCCAGTTTGTTCGCGATGAGAATGAAAGGTGCTTACGAGAAGCCATGATGCTGTCCAAACTAGACTTTGAAGAAAAGAAAGACTTTTATGCACAAATGAAGAAGGAACAGCAAGATGATCATAAAGGAGGGAAAGGAAAAAAGAAGAAAGACAAGCCACTAACAATGAGTTTAGACCAATTCAATAGTCTCCGTCCAGACCAGGTATGGCCAACAGGTGATCAAGACCATGATTGATTACATGCAGATGATGGAATAGGAGTAGTTTGAGTGAACTGACTTAATTTCTTAATGAAACACACCAATGTGCCAGATATGAGTAGTATGTTGTACTAGTAGTGCCAGCAAAATATTTAGGTTACATTAGGTGTGCTCAACTCATTTTATCCTCTTATAAGCCACACTACCCTCACATGTCACTCCTGTCCTCTGTAAGGGCTGGAGCACACGAGCGACTCTATGGCACCATGTTGTGGCAGAGATGTTGGTCTCCATGAATTTCCATTGTTTAGAAACTGTCCCACGCACACAAGCGTCTGTGGCAAGTGACATGGGGCAACAAAGTCACTTGTGTGCTCCTGGTCTAACTCTATCATTCAACACCTTACCTATGACAGCCATGGTTTTCACACATGCACAAAAAAAAAAAAAAAAAAATAAATAAATAAATAAATTAATTAATTAATTAAAAATGTATAAATAGATAAATAAGTAAATAGTCATCATTAGGGTTATATTATTTATTAATTTATTAATTTATTTTATTTTATTTTTCCACTTTTTATTTAATAAAAATACTATTGTACTCCAATTATTATTAGTAATATTTATTTTTTTTTTACCATAATGATATTATTTTTTTGTACTTTGATCTTCCATCAATTTATTACATTAGTGCATGTGTGATGATGATAATTATGATGATGATGTGATTCACAGCTGACTGGGAGACATGAACCTGAAGAGGCAGAAAGAATTCCTTCGGAACCAATACAAGGTGAAGAGAAGTTTTTTGAAAATATAGAAGAGGCAGCAAGGAAAACCCTGGAGAGGGAAAGTAGACATGAGAACTACAAGGTTACAGCAGGGCAGGTAATGGTATTCCAGCTTTCAGGCTCACTATCATTTGGCTCTGCAGTTTTATTTGATTTTATCCTTGAAAGTTAAGGAAGATAGTAGCATTTTGAAGTCAGCATTATTAGTGTATGATTGATTACTTCCTTTGGCTGACTGCAGACTGAATGAAGTTCATGAATACTACATGATATTTTGCTACATATAATTTTTTATCAGAAATTAAGAAAAGAGTGACATGGTGTGATGTATAGGCTGCACAAACATTGTGGAGTTGTAAGGAAAATTTCTCAGTATTTATGTCATATAATTTAATTAATACACATAAATGTCACCCTCTCCATCATAGAAGGGCTTCCAAAAGAGGAAACCTGTTGCATTAACCCTATAAGAAAAAATAAGAGCCTTTAACAAAGTAATGATGATAAAGATATTGAATACCAGCAAAGCATCAAAATCAATGTGTCTAAATACTAGCACTCCTTTACAGTTTAATCAAACACTACGTGCCTCCCAGTATGAAGCTGAATTAGAGAAGAGGGACTTTGAAATCCAGGCACTAAGGTTAGAAGTTGATTCCCTGAAGGATGACCTCAAACTGGTCAAAGGTAGAAATAAAAAGTTATGCGAGGTAAGATCTGTATGTTGTGTGTGTGTTTTATTTTGATAAACCTTATGTGACAGATAAAGCACTGCTATGTTCATAGTCAGTAATATTTCTGTAATTTCTAGCATTTTTCTTCAGCTGTCTGCTTTCCAAATTTTGTATAGAGCTAAACTACTCCTATCCTATAGTTGCTGCCTATTGGAGTTAGGTGATATTAACTACAGCATATTGTCACCCAAATAAACAAAGTAGTTAAAGTAATTTTTAGACAATTTCTGGATATTTGTGTGAATGCAGATGTGATTTTGGCAGAACTTATAAATAGATAAGGAAATAGGTAAAAAAAAAAAAATCTGAACTTCCTCCATGGAATTGAATCTGTTGGTTAGATTTGTAAAGAGCATGTTAAAAGGAGTTTGGCATTAGTGATGGTGAATGCATATATTTAGAGGTTTTGACTAATTACATCAAATCATTTCAGGTAATATCTGCATCAGAAATGAAGAGCAAAGCAGAACTTGTAGTTGAATTAGATAAAATGACCAAAGTCCGAGATGAACTAACTCAAGAAGTCTTAAATCTTTCGGCACAGTTAGAGCAAGAGAGATCTAAAGTCAATATACTTACTCTTGATGTTAAGAAAGCTCATGTAAGTATTTTGCTTAATTTCTCTCTCTCTCTCTCTCTCTCTCTCTCTCTCTCTCTCTCTCTCTCTCTCTCTCTCTCTCTCTCTCTCTCTCTCTCTCTCTCTCTCTCTCTCTCTCTCTCTCTCTCTCTCTCTCTCTCTCTCTCTCTCCACATTTTTTGAAAGCAGAACATTTGACAGGTAACTGTCTCTTGACCTTCCACAAAATAATAAATTTTTTTCCCACATCTGCTTTTATGTGAAAGGAAAGCTTTGAATACTTTGTAACAACAGCAAAATTTCAGTCCATATTGTATCAAACAATTATTTGCTTGACTTAACTGAAAGTGGCAGTGAGTTGCATTGAAGAAGAGATAAACATGTTTCCATCCTCATAATTTCACAAAACAACCCCATTTTCCCTTAAGAAATTGGCTAAGTTATGAGTCTCTTCCACTTGTACTGGTAGATGACCTCTTCCTTGATGTTTCTCCTCCTCATGTCTTCTTTCATTTTCACAAGGACTGATGGTTTTATTTTTATGTATTTATTTATTTATTTATTATTTTTTTCAGGGCAAAAAGAAGCAGAATGCAGAAGCAGGACACAAGGAATAAGAGTTTAACTATGTTTTTTTCTGTAAACATTCATGTGGTAACAATTTTTGTAAAATGAAGTTCTCAAATAAAATTGATATTGTTAGGGGTTTGATGGAAATTTTTTTTAGTAAAGGACAGTCTTTATAAGAAGTACAAATAAATGTAAGATCATCTGATTGCTAAGAAAAAATTGGGGTTTATATTTTTAAAATTTAATTGATTTAGTGAAGTTTTCAGAGTGATATCACTGTTATAGCTAATAATAATTGGCAAGATAAAATGTTCTGTTGAAACATTTATGAAGTCCAAGTTATTTATGTTCTCCTGATTGGTGCTGAAGTGAACATAGTATTTATCATTTAGGGAGCCAAGAGTCACCTGAGCTCAAGGAATCACTTAATATGGCAATCCCATCACTTGTATTACCACAATAACTCGGGAATCTATTCTGCTTAATCTTTGTGTTACTGCTACAGAGTGGCAGGGTGGGAAAACCTTGCTGTTGTTAGCGTGTGAGCTGAGCTGAGCAGTGCGGCATGCTTCAATGTTTGGTGCCAGTGATGACACTGATCTCTCCTTATAATTTCATTATTAACAGTTGTTATTGTTTTTTATTGTAATTATTATTATTATTATTATTATTATTATTGTTTTATTATTAAAAGAATTATTATAATTATGATTATAATGGTTATTATTGCTTTATATTAAATTTTGTAAAATTCATCATATCTGGGATTTTATTAAGTTTTAAAACTTATGATTTCCTTTTTTTTCATTTGGATTCTTTTGTTTTGTTCATTCCACATGAATGAAGAATGGCTCATTGTAAAAATGAAAAGAAAAAAAATCTATTATTACTAGTCTGGTGAGGCTCATCAAGGTGGGGTGAGGGTGGTCAGCCCAGCCATTACACCAGGGCCAAAGGGTCTTTGAGGGAGGATAATAATTTACAACCTTTCCCCAACCCCTTTACCTACTTGCTGTAGACAAAATTGAGTAGACTTGTTGATATGGGTGATTTCCAATGGGTGATGCAAATTGTGAAAATGCCTTTGAAAACCTCAGGAATTTCTACATGGGCCACTTGAAAGTAGTTGAGATTTGGGAGGAAAGGCAGTCTCAGGGTTTGAATGCTTAGCTAAGCAAATTCTGAATAAGGGATCAAGCAATTCTTCCACACTGAAGCTTTTTTTGATCCAGGAGACATGGATACCATATGGATACTTGTTAAGAAGTTGCAACTCCACTGTCTAGCAAGATTAAGGGACAGCAATCATGTGTGTTATCTTGGCTGTAATATATAGAGCTGAGTTACAGTCCTTTGATCTTGCAAATAATTATGTATATCCCTTGACTTGATTACCTGTTCTAGTCCATTCCAACTTTTTTTCTTTTAAAAGAGACAATATGTATGTATTTTCACTTGAGCTTCATCCTTTCAACTTTTCTTGTGCTCTGTTCATTCACTAAAAGATCTTATTTATTATTTTCTCCAGCTCATTCTCATCAGTTTATCATACATGATTAGTTCTCCATCTCTCATATCTTGTGCTGTGTGTGTGGTTAACTGAAGTGCTTTTACATCAGTGTCCATTGCTTATGCGTCTGCAAATGATTTAACACATAAATCCTCATTGTGGAAGAGTAAAATTGCAAAGCTTGATTAGAACATGGATTTTCTCACATTTGATGTACAGAACATCACACATCCTTTCCTGCAGTTCATCTTTGAAGTACCTTTGTAAACCATTGATATACCCCTTTACATCCCTCAACATCCTAATAAGCGATGCAAATTTCATAATCTATCTTTGAAATCATGAAAACACCTTTGAAAACCTTCAAACAGTGATACAAACCTTCATAAACTTTCATAAACCCTTGAAGCACTATTGTCAATCCTTGATATGCCTTTATAAATCTTAAAGATTTTTATAAGTAAAGAAAACGTCCCAAATTATCGCTACAATCATGAAAACAATGTAAATTGAGGCCATTTTGCCGCAGATTTACTGAAACATGACACATTCTTGCCGTAGAGTTTTTGTCACATGGGATGTTAGCTTGTATATTTTTCTATATTCCTTCTCAAGTGTAACTACTTTTATTATTGCTACCAATACTAATATTGATACTACTACTACTTCTGCTGCTACTACTGTTACTACTGGTAGGTATTACTACTATGTAGTAATACAGGCAGGCATGCTTTGTACAGGGCATACTACGTGTATGCCCGCCATCTCTCTCTCTCTCTCTCTCTCTCTCGCTTGTTTCTGGGAGGACCTAGTACTTTGGATGAGTATTTTCTTCATATTTCTTGTTTCTTACGTATTGCGTCAGCCCTGCTCTTGCGAAGGTTTCTCGATGCCGCTGTTCGGCAAACTACCTTTGAAATAACTTCTAAAGTTCTAAAGTTCCTTCTTATTGCTTCTTCTTCAGTACATATTCACTAACGTTAATGGCAATTTGTTGAGAGAGAGAGAGAGAGAGAGAGAGAGAGAGAGAGACGAAAACTGCTACAAAGGATCACGCGGTCATTTATTTGATCACTTTTTTTTCTTGAATATGGTTTTTACCAGCAGCATGTACACTGTACAATAACATCTTCATGAATTAATTCATGCAAAGTGCGTGTTAATGCGTGAGTCCTTGTGATGAATTCAGGACTTGATGAATGCCAAGAGAGGGATGACAGAGAAACAAATTCAATTTTGAATAGGGACCGCCGTGGTACAGTGGAACCATGCGTGCTTTGGGATCCGAGGGGTCTCCAAGCGCATGGGTTCGAATCCTGTCCACTGTCAGAGTGTAGGTTTCCTCACTCTGGGCAACGGTTTCCTAGCGGGTGGGGTTTGAGATAGGGAGTACCCAAAAAAGTATCCCCTTTAGCCCATAAATTCCCGTGAAAAGCCCACATGGTACAGATAAAAAAAAAAGGACAATTCCTTCCAAAAATGTAGAATAATTATGACACCTGGTGAATCAATCTCACACCAAAAACTTCACAGGAATAAAGAAAACTGTGTGTGTGTGTATTTACCTAGTTGTAGTTTTACAGGGCCTGGGCTTTATGCTCGTGTGGCCCCGTCTCCATATCTAGTTATCTACACTTATCCAATCTTACTTTAAAAGTATGCACACTCGTTGCAGACACTACTTCATTCATACTGTTCCACGTCTCAATACATCTTTGCGGGAAACTATATTTTTTAATATCTCTCAGACATCTTCCTTTTCTCAGGTTTTTACTATGCGATCTTGTGCTTCGAATGTCATATTCTTCTCTCAGGGTCAGTTTCTCATTATCTACTTGGTCCATTCCGTTGATCAATTTATAAACTTGTATCAGATCTCCTCTCTCCCTTCTTTGTTCCAGGGTTGGTAGATCCATAGCCTTTAGTCTCTCATCCTGTGTGTGTGTGTGTGTGTGTGTGTGTGTGTATATGTATGTATGTGTATGTATACGTACGGTTACAGTATAGTTTCACAAACAATAATTAACAAATCTCAAAACTATGCTTCCATATAGTAAGATAAAACTAAAATAAAAGAACCAATAGTGATTGAGATGGACTAGATCGAATGCTTTACAGGGGAAAGACACTGAGGAAAAACGATACAACGGAAGAATTCGTTCACGGTGTAGGGGAAGATGACGAGGATGATGAGGAAGAAGCAGGTGTTGAAGGATGAGGAGAGGTAGAGATCTGTGTGGGAGTATGAGTAGAGACAGGGTTAGGATTTGAAGTAATGCTTAGTTGAGGTGGAATCCCTGTGATACGAGGAGGGTACAGTGGGCCAGGGAAGCGTGGACCGTACTGTGGACCAAAATAGGGTGGCAATGGAGGTTTGTAAGGTTGGGGTGAGGGTTCCCCGTAAGAAGGTGCTGGTGTGTACGGCACGGGAAGAGACAAAGGGTAAGACGGTGCTGTGGGTGGAGAGGATGTGATGGTTTAGGAGCGAGGGAATAGGACAGAGGGAACGGGCGTGTAGTGGGACGGGTGGTGGAAGGAGTGTCTGACGAGGCTGTGGTGGAAGGCTTGTATGTTGTAAGTTGTGGCGAAGGAGTGGCTGGGGAGACCGTAGCGGAAGGTTTGTATGTTGATGGGGCTTCCTCCTCAGCTGGTGTAGGGAAGAACGTGGAGGTAGGGAGAGAAGAAGGTTTGTTTGGCTTATAACTGGTCACCTCGGGAAGCTTAAGTGGACGATGAGTGCTTGAAGGAATGGCGGTCGTGGGGCCAGGGAAGACTGAATTACTGTCTTTGGTAGGACCTGAGTAAGTGGAGGGGGTGGTGAGAGGTGGACGTTGGGGTCTGTAGGTTGTCACTTCCAGCTCTTTGTCCAGGCGTGGGGTGGACGAATACCCGTAGTGAGGTTGTGAAGCTTGGCGCGGTCTTTCTGAAAGCGCTATATGAGGTGGCGGTGGGAAACTAGGCAAGGAATTTGAATAAGGATCGAAAGAAGAGGCTTCCTTAGGGGGCAGGTAAGACGCAGGAGTGGAGGATGGAGGAAGATAAGCATCATCAGGTTCTGATGGATGAGACGCCGAGTGTTTGGGATGCAGTTCCTTTGTTGGGATGGGGAGGTAGGAGGACGAGTGCTCCGGGAGGTACGAATCCTTTTCTTCTGAAGCAGGAAGATAGGAGGATGAAGGAGGTTTAGGGAGATAAGAGGACGGGGGTTCTGGGAGATAGTAATCCTCCTCTTCCTCCTCCTCTTCTGACGCAGGAAGGTAGGAGGTGGAGGGAGGTTTGGGGAGGTAAGATGACGGGGTTTCCGGTAGGTAGGAATGCTCCTCTTCCTCTTCTGACGCAGGAAGGTAGGAGGGGGACGGAGGTTTAGGGAGGTAAGAAGACGGGATTTCCGGTAGGTAGGAATCCTCTCCTGAAGTAGGAAGATAGGAAGAAGATGGCGGTTTAGGGAGGTAGGAAGGGGGTTCTGGGAGGTAGGAATTCTCTTCTGAAGCAGGGAGGTAAGACGACGATGGTGTTTTAGGGAGGTAGGATGACGGGAGTTCCGGGAGATAGTCCTCGTCCTCCTCCTCCTCATCATCATACTCCTCCTCTGACGCAGGAAGGTAGGAGGAGGAAGGAGGCACAGGGAGATAGGAATCCTCTTCTTCCGACGAAGGGAGGTAGGAAGAGGAAGGGGTCTCCGGAAGGTAAGAATAATCCTCCTCAGACGCAGGAAGATAGGAAGACGCAGGTTTCGGAAGGTAAGAATCTTCTTCTGATGCAGGAATGTAGGAAGACGGAGGCTGCGGAAGGTAGGTGTCCTTTGGTGCAGGAATGTAAGAAGACGGAGGGTCAGGCAGGTAGGAACGTTGAGAAGAATGGTACCGAGTGTCGTTGGGTCGTGTGCGGGGACGCTTGTGTATTCTGGGCCGCCGCTGTCTGCTTCTGTGCCTAGAACGGCCTCTTGGGCGGTACTTTGCTGCCTTGGGAGCGTACTTGAGAGCGCTGTTGACTTCTACAGGCGGTGTGGCAGGTTCGTATGACACCTTAGCTCGATAACCGTTCTCGTCTGCTATATACGAAACAACCTGGATACGGCCGTCTGGCAGACTGACACGGTACTCGCCTTGTGTGGTGTCCCCCGACCGCTCCTCTTTGTGGCTGTACGCTGCCCCTGTGTCGTCATCTCGCACACTGTACGCGAAGTCATAGCGGACGTGTTTCTGTCGTCAAAGAAAGGGAGAGCGAGGGGATAATCTGTATTATTCAGAATCGAAATTGTTCTAATACAATTTACAGAAAGTTTTATTATTTTTATTATTGTTATTATTATTATTATTATTATTATTATTATTATTATTATTATTATTATTATTATTATTACACCATTAAAAATATTCACACAGAAATGTTAAGTAATTTTATAAGCACACTTACTTTGTCCACATCAGGAATATTTTGAGCCTGAAATTGATAAGAACCGCGGGTCTTCCTGGGCTCCCATTCCCAAGCTGGATCTTCTGGCTCGAATCGGACTGCAGCCAGCTCTGCCGCAGCCCACAGTCCAACCACCACCACCTGCAGACATACCAAGTATGTAGGCCTACACAGTATACATCCACACCGCCACTACCATCGGCACTCATAACAATCCTGCTTGAAACCGTTAATATTGTCTGAAATTGTTATTACGTTTACTGCAGTTTGATCTTATACTTTTCTATGCTATTCCAAGAAAGAGAATATGTCTAGCAATCTGTTAGAGAGTGAAGAAGAAAAAAAAAAAGAAGAAGGAGAAGAAGAAGAAGAAGAAGAAGAAGAAGAAGAAGAAGAAGAAGAAGAAGAAGAAGAAAAAGAAGAAGAAAAAGAACCAGAAGAAAAAGAAGGAGAAGACGAAGTAACATATGTACCAGCTGCTGTAATTACGTCGAGTCAAGTGCAGAAGGTACGTTTTGCGTCCTCTTGTTTGGGGAAAGGCCGCGGCCTTGAAGCGGCAGACTGACAGCCAGATGACGCCACCTTACTCTTCATCACCAGTACGCCCCCCACCCCCCCGTCACCCTCCATTCCCACCACCCCACAGTGTTTTGTGTCGCTCGTAATTATCCAGTGTTGCAGCAACCAGAGAACCAACACACCATGGTCAGCGCCAGGCCTTGCTCACCGCTCATCTTACGAATCCGGTCAGTGTAAGATGCAAAAACGTCACCTCACTTTGATACTAAACGTTTGACTGCCAGTGACAACGAAACAGTAATTGAATGCCCAAACAAAATAAATCCCAGGCAACAAAAGATTTTGAATATTCCTATCAAGATTTTCATACTCAGGACTTACATCAGACCATTTTACTGCGACTGAGCTAGGAGCCATAATTGTGCGAAGATTAAATGAATGAACGAACATACAATAGAAGCTTAAAGTACATTGCAACCTATATGTATGTAGCGACCATCGGGAAGGAAAACACTAATAAGAAACTCAAAGTAAATTCTTTCATTAGGAGATTCAATAATTAAACGAAGGTACGGGTGTTCAAAGTAACGATGTCAGAGTCTGAAAAAAATCATAGATATAGATAGAAGAGAAAATAAATAAATAAACAAAGAAGTAAAGGATATGTAGCTATCAGACAAGCACCTCCAGTTATCACATCCACAGTTCATTAATCCATATACTAAATTTTACAATTGAACGATTTATAAGTATGGATATTAGAACCTTTTGTAACTTCGCTACTTGAAACAGTTCTAGCTACAGCGATGAAAGCTCAACTGAATGTAGGCAATGACAGCCACCATTACAAAACAACCATCGCAAAGCTCAACGTATAAAAAGGAAAGGAAGAGAAGTTGCGTTAGGCATAAGTGACGGTGACGCACTGTAAGAAGACCCTTCACTACGAAACTCCCGCTGAAGATTCGACAAGTCAGAATAAGGCGGTCACGATGACAGTGATTAACAAGCAAACATAACCAGTGGCCATGTTCACACTGGTCGTTGAACCTTGCTGGAGGGAGTAAAGGTATTGCAACGCTCCAATCTAACGCCTTGGTTGGTCTGGCCCACCCGCCGCCGGCCACTGTGGTCCATGCTCCCTCTTGACCAACATGCTCACTCATTTATGACAATTTCCTTGACTACATTGCCAAAATTAAGACGCGTGGCCTTTCCAGTACAGGACGTGCCGCAAGAGAGAGAGAGAGAGAGAGAGAGAGAGAGAGAGAGAGAGAGAGAGAGAGAGATTATTATAAAGAGCTGCACTTCGCCATTTTATTTTACCATATTTTTAAAATGGTCTATTGGAGGATGTTGAGGTTTTCAGAGGTATTTAAACGAATATAGCAATTCAATGATAATAATAATAATAATAATAATAATAATAATAATAATAATAATAATAATAATAATAATAGTAATAATAATAATAACACTAGTAATAATAATAATAATAATAATAATAATAATAATAATAATGATAATAATAATAATAATAATAATAATAATAATACAAACATTAGAACAACAACAATAGCAAGAGAAAAAAAAATGCGACTTATATTTTTTGTGAGGGTTTGAAAATCATTCCGATAAAGAAATAAGTAGATATAAAAATTCATATATTAGATATGAAGAGCAGTGCCAAGTGGAAGCAAGTACACGCACCAATCCACTTCCTAGTCTTCAAGTCAAGGTAAAAAGAAGAAGAAGAAGAAGAAGAAAAAGAAGAAGAAGAAGAAGAAGAAGAAGAAGATGATGATGAGGATGAGGATGAGGATGATGATGATGTAGAAGAAGAAGAAGAAGAAGAAGAAGAAGAAGAAGAAGAAGAAGAAGATGATGATGATGATGATGATGATGATGATGATGATGATGATGATGATGATGAAGAAGAAGAAGAAGAAGAAGAAGAAGAAGAAGAAGAAGAAGAAGAAGAAGAAGAAGAAGAAGAAGAAGAAGAAGAAGAAGATGAAGAAGAAGAAAAAATAATAATGATAATAAGAGATAAAGAAAGAAGCACCATTACCCACTCGCCTAGAAGTACAGACCAACAACTTTATATAAACGAGTGTTGCGTGGAAACTCGAGAAAACTGAAAGTGAGAGACGAGTCGCACATCTTAAGAAACAAAATACTCGCAACCAACCAGTTTGTTTTCAGAGTCTGTCGACAGGCACATGTCTCTACTTATTTTCTCGATTTAGATTTGAAGAAAGGTAGTAAAATGCAAATGAAATAATGGCTAAAAAGTTCTATAAATTACTGTTTCACATCTTTCTACTTAGAAAAAGACGAGGTAAAAAAGAGAAGAAAAGCGAATGGAAAGTCAATTTTACGTAGTTTCAGAAGTGTCATAAAAGTTTAAAAAAGCAAGCATACATTTAATTCAATGACAGGGATGGGGAAGAAATGTAGAAAGGTATCGGTCACCTTGCGCATGGATGAGATGGATAGAATCGGGGTTGGAGTTATGCGGAAAAAAGTCCAGATGTAGAGCAAGAAATGGATGTAACTGGAGTCTGTACTGAGGATATTTATAAGGGAGCGTTCTTCAAACTTTTCCATCAAGATCCGGTTTGATCTCATATACTACCCTCACAATTCTGTATGCCCATTCTAATGTATCTTTCACACACGCACACACACACACACACACACACACACACACACACACACACACACACACACACACACACACACACTCCGTAATGGGGAAGACTGGCTGGGTGACCAGCAGATGATCGTAGTGAATTACACACACACATATCCCGGAAAGCGGCGAGGCAAATGGGCAAGCCTCTTAATGTGTAGCCTCTTTTCACCTAGCAGTAAATAAGGTACGGGATGTAACTCGAGGGTTTGTGGCCTCGCTTTCCCGGTGTGTGGAGTGTGTTGCGGTCTTAGTCCTACCCGAAGATCGGTCTATGAGCTCTGAGCTCGTTCCGTAATGGGAAAGGCTGGCTGGGTGACCAGCAGACGACGGTGGTGAATTACACAGAGAGAGAGAGAGAGAGAGAGAGAGAGAGAGAGAGAGAGAGAGAGAGAGAGAGAGAGAGAGAGAGACGGTTCATCTTTCTGTTGATACATCTTTCACTTTATTCTGAGACACGACCAACCATTTTCAAAGGTCACAGAGATAGTATTAGTCGAGTTCTCAAAAGAAAAAAAAGTTTCTTCCGTTCGCAATGTAAAAATGTAGAACAATACAGAGCCACAAAAGTACCCTTGAAAATCCCTGTCACTTCATTTAGATGCCATTTGGAAGTATTGGAGCTGCAGGTAGAAGTGTTTCAGAGTAATGATCCTAAGTCACTGTCCATGCTGGCCACGATACCACCTCCAGTGAGAGTGTGGAGATCAACACTAATGTCTACAAGAACTTACCATATTGTGAATGGATTGCTACACAACACCAAGGAAAAACTCAGTAAATGTAACAACATCAAAAACAACACACACACACACACACACACACACACACACACACACACACACACACACACACACACAGATAGATGAACGGCTGTATAAACAAATTATGAATATATTGACCACAATTTCATAAAAACAAACTATCAAAAGTTATACAAATAGAAATATGCAGACAGGTAAATCACTGCAGTTCACAAATGTGAACAAACAAAAACATGGCAGCATAAAACCTCAGGGTATTGAATACAAACACACACACACACACACACACACACACACACACACACACACACACACACACACACACACGAGTACCTGCAACAGCCGCATAACCACACCACAAGAGAACGGACTGGACGCTTGTGGCCACAACCAGCCTAATATACTACACAAGGATGGGACGCGCGAAGGAGGCGGAGCTTGTCTCTATCTGCAAGTCTGAAGTGGACAGGAGGAAAGCGTCTAACAACCCTGATTCAACTAACGTAACATTCGTAACAGGATCATAAGATTATATCACTTAATTTTTATCATTTGATTCCCAAGCAGTAGCGAACGTGTGGACGTGAATTCTTGGGTTCACTAATAAGATGATAAAATAGATTAGCAAGATTCGTATTGTAATGCTATTCCCTAAGAAACTAAAATCTTTTACTCTTATTGGCTACTATCTTCGTTTATAACAATACACTATGGTGACCTGCTTACAGACATACCTCGATCTATCGAAAAAGCTCTCTTACTTCCTATGTCTATTTACTTATTTGTGTTGGTTAGTCTAAGGGTAAACATAGCGGCTGATGTACATAAGCAAAGTAGCAACACTTGGGAAAGCAGGATAACAAACGTTTGGGGCCACGTTGAGGGATCTAAGAAAACCATTACACCAGTGATTTGATTGGCGCTTGATTGATTTTGAACTCTTCTGCACTGTTCTATATAACTTGGGGCACCAATTCACACAGGAAACGTTGGTTGAGTTTATTCTCAGATGTTCTGCAAACTTTTTTGTTTGTTTTAAGCAATCCGCGAACAGTTTTCAATCGAAGCTTCAGTTCATTTCAAAATGTTACTGAGTGAGCTATACTGTCTGCTTTGTATGTAGGGTACTTGGTCATGCATTCACTCACAAGACAGGAAGAGAGCGAGACGCTTACGGATGAGAAAGTTCTTAGAAAATTTAATATTTCAGTGACTTGCTGAAAACTGTCATTTTTATCAACGACCACTTACGACCACACATAAAAATACGCTCACTTACACACACACACACACACACACACACACACACACACACACACACACACACACACACACACACACACACACACACACACACACACGGTAGCTCAGTGGTTAGAGCGCTGGCTTCACAAGCCAGAGGACCGGGGTTCGATTCCGCGGCCGGGTGGAGATATTTGGGTGTGTCTCCTTTCACGTGTAGCCCCTGTTCACCTAGCAGTGAGTAGGTACGGAATGTAAATCGAGGAGTTGTGACCTTGTTGTCCCGGTGTGTAGTGTGTGCCTGGTCTCAGGCCTATCCGAAGATCGGAAATAATGAGCTCTGAGCTCGTTCCGTAGGGTAACGTCTGGCTGTCTCGTCAGAGACTGCAGCAGATCAAACAGTGAAACACACACACACACACACACACACACACAGCATGCATGCTCTACCATTCACTCGCAACTCTCTCTCTCTCTCTCTCTCTCTCTCTCTCTCTCATAATGTTTTCGAATGTTTTAATAAATCATGTTAGAAATAAAAAAAAAACAATGGAATATTGCGAGGATGTCTCACACCTTCAACAGTACGAGTACAAAGCTTACAGGTAAAACTAGCACTACGTCTGTTTCACCTTTATTAGATTTTCTTCCTTTACAATATCAACAATAAGATCAGTTGTATTCACACATCTTCCATTTACCTACGTCATTACAGATATCACCCGATTCATTACAATTATCTACACTTATGTATCGTGTTGAGTTCACAAACTTGCAACAATTTATGAATAAAAATACTCTCTCTCTCTCTCTCTCTCTCTCTCTCTCTCTCTCTGTGTGTGTGTGCAAGAGAAGATTTTTTTCGACTTTATTGCATTGCTGTCTATTTAGGGGATTTGCTTTCGTTACACTCGGCACTACACGACAAACACGCACACACACACACACACACACACACACACACACACCACACACGGCCAGCACACACCACACAACACTCCCCATCTCTGGTTTGGCGCTCCAGGGCTGCGTGTCACCGCCACTAACCCACCACCGCATTACTTAACTGGGCCAGCATTACTCAACGCAGCGGTGGTGGCGGCGACGACCCTTGTGACGGCCTAACGAGCACCAACGCCTGCATGCGCATCTCACTTAATTGTGGCTGGCAACCGTTCAATGAAATGTACATGAAACAGTGTGTGTGTATGTGCGTGTGTGTATGTGTGTGTGTGTGTGTGTTGCTTGTTTTTCACTTTTACATTTATTGTTTATTGGAGTGCCATTTAAGTCACGTCAGCTACCATGGCTCTTCAATCTGCTCTTCCATCAGCCAATGTAATCAGTGGAACCGTAACATATAACTCATTTGGTTCAAAAATTGTGGTGCGCTGCGGTTAGCACTCGTCCGATAGCAATTATTTCACATCTATCAAAACATCATCATTCGTCTCCGGTGTTCTATGAGCAGCGCGTCTCGAATATTTTTTTTTCTTTTACTACCCATATCCCAGAAACCGCATGCTTAATATCTTCGGCGTTTTAATCATTTCGACCACTTTAGCAGGACCTTTTTCGTGAATCTTTTTTTTTTTTCAGACGTACTCGTATCTTTGCGATTCAAATTATAGTAAAAAAAATCATGTGAGAACTGAGGAAACTAAGTATTCTCATAATATGGAATCTCCTAAAGCCAGCGCTAACAGACTGGGAATAAGGAATTATATCGCACCACGTATTGGGAAAAAGCGCTCTTCCCTCTTTATGTTCCGTATAACCATAGCAACAGTTTCAAGTACTATACAGGACGTCCCCAATCTCTTGACTTGTCACTAGCGATACGGTTAACGCACGTCGGGATATTAACCAGACGATAGCTAATTACAACTAATTAACTTCACAGTCTTGATCATCTTTGACTCTAACAGTGGCAGCAAGACTAATACATATGCAATGCTCGAGATTTTATCGTGATATAGCCGAGATGATATGCAAAGTTACCTGAGGCCATGGGAACCCATCAATGCACATAAGTAACTACTTTATTGAGTCTTTAACGACTCTAACATACAAATAATGCAATCTACCACGCAGCTATATATTATCACGTAATAAACATCAGCATGTAGAAAAAGTGCAAGAAACAAGCGGGTGTAGCTACACGTGGTACACCCTTTACGTACGACACACGCGTTTGTCATGCAGGTACTTACTAAAGAGGTCATTATGGTGGAATATGTCTAAATGTGTGTGTGTGTGTGTGTGTGTGTGTGTGTCCTTGTGGTATACAAATGAATCTGTGTTTGGGGAAGCAAGAAAAATGAGAGTACTCCGCGCGGCCATCAACAAGACCCTTTCTAGCTCTACAGGGTCTCGCTATTGTGTCCTTGAAGGAAAGCAATTCTGCGGCTATTTCGAAATGTTATTTTTACGACTGTGGCCCGCTAGGTGTGAGGTAAGAACACATACGATTAAGGTTGTTTGCCTAAGACGCACGAACGTGCAGCTGTTAGTGACAGTCAAATTATGAGGTTCATTGTACTGGGAATGAGAAGAGACGAGGAAGATTCGGACATTCGGGCTTTACTGCGTACAAGGTACGATATATATCTCATGAATGGCTTTTCTTGGCAGCCATGCATGCTATGAATCTGCGATGGAAGTAAATCTGCAGGTGACGGCAACGCTCTGCCCTGAGGCTTGTCTCTGCTTCAGCCTTCAGGCATCCCAAATCGTGTGCCGTGGACCTGTGTTAACAATACAGTTGCCTTAACAAAAATATTAATTTCATTTCTGAAATTAATAATTCCTTTTTAAAAAGTGGTAAAAATAGTACATTAACAACTACATGATACAAAATACATTTATTGAGCGAAAATTTTTAAGTAGATATGTAATGGAAATAATAAGAAATTACATTTTGACTGACACTCCAGCCGGCTCTCTCTCTCCTGAAGGGATGCACGTTCTATTTACAGAGAATTTCTGACTATTACTAGGCTTTAAGCAGTAGCAATGCACACAGTCTTCCGTTTATTTCAAAATGTCACATGGCACTTATATCTGATCCGATTCCGCCGTACGAGTGCTGTCTGCTCCTGGGGCGGCGGTAGACAACTTCGCTCATGGTTCTCGCAAAATGTTATCAGTTATTACTGTTGCTTGCACGTGAACATACCATGAGTAAAATTGTGTATGTTTTTAATTAGATACATCTACTAATATTCAATCAAGGGAAGATGTGTCTTGATTGGAGAGAATATGCATGCATCTTGATACTTTCTCATTCAAATCTTGAGTTAGACCACAACCTGACAACTTTCACCATTCATAGATATGTATGACCTTATCTTAAGAGTCATTAAGTCTATATGATATTAGGTTTCAATAAGCAAAATGAGTATGACTAGCTGACACGGCAGAGCTAAGTAAATCTCATCTGTACTTAGAACAAAAAAATCAATATTCCAAACAGTAAATGGATGAAATTTTCATGAACTAAGTTTCAGTGTTTTTGGGCAACATACTAAATTGTATTTTTAGCCAGCTTGAGACTTAGAAATACCAATACACACCCATCACCATGAGTATTGAGTATTGAACTCCTTATGCTCCTCCCATTCCTTGGTTCACAAAGTTGCCCTTACTGATGGAAGTAATATTCACATATCATCATGCAGTCAAGAGTTTTTTGTATTCAATTGGAAATTACTTATGTCAAGTTATTTTGCTACAGCTGTTGCCTTTCTCTCATCTTTTGAGTTTTGAGGCAGTAAAGTGGAACCCAGGCTGTTACTTATGTCAAACAGGGACTGCAACATCTGATTCCTTGTAGATTTCCATATTTCTCTTATACTGCAGTACATACATAGATTTAAACAATTACTTCCTTGCTGTGAATCTACATGGAAAAATCCAATTTAGCAAGTAATCCAGAAAGCTACATCCAACTTGTTCAGTCCTTAGCTTACAAGAATACTTCCTTCATGGTCATCAGTGTTTAGCCAATAGCTAAATATCACAAGTTCTTAGAAAGTCAAACATATTTTGCTTGATTCATATTCCTTTATCTTAGAAAGTGGTACAAAAAGATGAAATATAAAAGGATATAATGTGTTCTTACACAACTAAAGCTACACTTTCAGGATTTTTAGGGATCCTAGATTTTACATACTGATACAACATTTATTGTTATGGAATGTCTATACTCTACTCTAATCTATTCAGTTACTTATGTATTTATAAAATAAAAGTACATAATAATCATGTTACTTTGGTCAGTATGCAACACATCCATTACTGAGTAACACTGAAGTACCAGGTCTGTCAAAAAAGTATCTGACTATGTATTACTTTCTTGCTGAGAACCAAAAGTAGCAACAAGTGTGGTGGTAGACTATACTGTACTTGCAACTTGACCAAGTGACCCAAACAGCCAATATAGTTTTTTCACACTTTCATCTTCTATGCAATGATGCAATACAGTGAGTGAAGTTATGGCATCAAGTTTTTCCAAAAAGCTTGATGAAACACAACCTGAAGCAAATTATAAGATTCAGCATGTGTGAAATGCTTACTATCTAAGGATATACTATCTAAGGATAGCTGAGTTTTAGTTGAGTAACAGGCATTCCATTGACCAACATCAAGTTGGAATCCAGGTTACTGACCAGGTGTGCAATTTCCGCATGGAACTCTTAGATTTTGTTAATGACATTGGAATTTGTGATACTTTTACACATAATTTTAATGGATGACTTGGCTATGCACAGGCTCACTTTCTTAACAAATGCTAGTACTATCTGGTTTGCTGTTCCTTTAGGTAAGTTTTATGCATGATTTGGAATTTCTTAGCCAAGCTCAGAATTCTAATATTGAACAGGTTCCTACTCAATCCTTGTGAGTTTTTTAGAGTTTAACAATCTAAATGCACTGTTAAATTGTTCCTGATTTGAGATAAAAATATATCAACATGGCAGAAGTGTTGGTATTCACTCTAAAACAGAATTTCCTGTAATTTTTTTCAGCACTGGATGGAGTACTGGGCCAATTGATGTGTCAAGTCACAAGGGGTCTTACTTCAAGAAAAATTAGAGTTGGAACCTAAGAGTTAAATTAATAAAAAAAAAAATAATAAATAAATAATTAAGTAAATGACAATAAAAGTAAATAAATAACTAAAATCCCCAGCCTAAGGTCAGATACTTTTTAAGACTTGTACACACATAAGTAGATCAAGAAGTGGACATCAATAGGAAGAGCATTATACAGTATTCAATGAGTGCTTTTAACCCCAAGCCTTGGGATGACATATACAACAAATCACTGCTGAGAATTCTCTGTGACCAGCAGAATCTAAATACCAAGGTTAAATTCATTTTGACTGATTAGTGGCATGTCAGACGATAAAGTTACAATCCTGTTCAGTCACCTGCTGTGTTAATGATATAAAGCCAAGCGTAATGCATTTTTCAATATGTTAATTTTGTCAGCTGCTTGCACCTTGTGAATGGTTTCAACTTTTAATCCAGAGAATAAGAATTCAGTATTTCTAGACCAACCCCAAACACTACAAAAATTCAACAGAGGCAAATCAGAAACCATGAAGACTGCTAAAATAATTCAGATTAAGTAGGTTACTTCACAACAAATAAAAAGTCACCAACAACAATATTCATGTAAAATTCTGTGTCCAGTTTCCAAATTCATGCAAATAAATTCTGCCTATAAAAAAAAAAGTCCTATTGAGAAATTCTCTAATAAAAATAGATGAACAGCTGCATTTACTGTTAAAGAAAGTGAAACTGAAGATGTATCTTATGTTTGCAAGAATAATACATTTGATTTAATTATGTTTACATGTCATATTTGACCAACAATGCTGCTTCATATAATTTAGATGCAATGTTATGGGAGATTTCATTACACTGACATGAAAAAAAATAGAACAGAATAAAGATCAGTAATACATGTCGATTTATATAAGAAGCCTCACTAAGAAGTCATTATAAACTGTTTTTCTCAGGCAGTCACATTACAGCAATACATTATGTAATACTACAATATAACTGGTGAGTCAGTCAGTCTGTCTGTCTGTCTAGCTTTTCACAGCAGCCTGAACGTGGAGTTAAAAGCAACACCATTCAACATAGAATGGTTGATAGTCTACATAAAGAAAATTACAGAATTTCTAAAAATTTTGGCTATCAAAAGTTATAAGCAAAAACTATTCATCTACAGGCACAACACATTTAGTGCACCGATATGTTCTTGGAATGTCTGTTTTCTGGAAACTGTTTTCTGTGAGCAGTACAGTGCCTTGTATCTTTCTCCCAACACACTTCATGTACCATTACTGTGTACTGGTGCCTAATATTAATAGCAATTGTGAGAATAACTACAATATCTAACTCATATGCTGGGATGGTGGTGTGATAGGATAAGAGTGAGAATAGCACATAGTGAGTCTTCCAGCCTATTGAATCACCAGACTCTTTGTTATTGGGGTAAACTTTACTACAGTTGTAGATTATCATTGCACCTTTTAACAGGATTACGAGGTACATGTACCAGCACCAATACCAGCAGTAGCAGCAGTATAAACTTTACACTGATATAAGCAGGCAGTAAAAGGAAGTAACTTCTTGTTTCTTGCAAATAACTTACTACAGTTGCAAGACTAAGATTTTTGGGCAGTGTTTGAATTGGCAGCAAGCTGATCAGTACAACAGAGGTTTTCTTGCACTTTTGCATCACTTTCCTGGCAGTTGCCAGATGACATTTCAAATACTTCATTAAAACATTCTAACACAGAATGGGTTTTAAAGAAGTCACTGACATATTTGCATTGACTTAGATATCTCTTCCTAATAACTGCACAAAGGGCAGCCAGCCATTACCAGCTTCTTAACAAGCAAACTTTGGAAAACTGTGTCATTCTGCCACAATGATATTCTGCCCTTATTCTTGATTGGAGTTATAAAATACTTCTCAAATAATTTCTCAAAATGTAATAAAAAGGTATCATGATGGAAATACAGGAATACACAGATGCTGCACAAGATATTACAGATAATTACAAGTAAGTGATGAAGCCAATGCATATATGGGAGAATCACAGGAGGATAAATGATATACAAGATAGGAAGAATGTTTCAGACAAATCTCTCTCTCTCTCTCTCTCTCTCTCTCTCTCTCTCTCTCTCTCTCTTTGTGCTCCAGCATATCTTGGACTCATCACACTGAACATTTAATAGTGCATAAGAATACTCATTAAAAAATAATTGTAGCATGAGAACTAAGTGAGTGAGTGAGCCTCAGCTAGAATCAGGTATGTGTCTAATCATAAGGAATGTACTATTAGGATAAGTTATTAGTAGAAACAGATAGAACATTTTACAAAGTTCTCCAACTTTTGCACTGTGTATTTGGGTGATGTGTTCATGAACTACTGAGACAGATGAGGTGTCTTGCTCTTCTCAGGAGCTCCTTTGTAGGTCACCTAGCCTTTTGCATCCTTTATGTCTACTTATGCTCTTATGTTTTCTTGCTACACAAATATTCTGGTACAGTAGAATATCACAATCTCATTACCTCCTAGCAACCATATAATACTTAAATGATGCTAATACTGCTACAGAATTAAGATTCGCACAAAAGAAATATTTAAGCAAAGCCTAACATTTTTGTTATAAATTATAGCTAGAAATTTGAGAGACAGACAATACACAAGAACAACGTAACACTGGAAAACTACAATATATATATATATATATATATATATATATATATATATATATATATATATATATATATATATATATATATATATATATATTCTGTGAGGGAAGTTACAAATGCCACATGAAATTATGTAAATGATGACAATAAAACATGGCATAGGATGAATATACTCAAATGACTTCAAAATGACAGATCATTGTAACATCTTAATATTACTTTGAATCAGATGATTTTTTTTTCAGCTGTGACTGAGATCACTTCAATGCAAGGTGGTTACATTTCCTTGCTAGTCAACAAGAGTCAACGCAGTGATCTTTTATTGCCGCAATATACACATCTTTGCTTAGTGTAATAATGTCGGAAAAATAAACACATATCTAGTGAATACATATAAACAAAAAATTGAACAACTTTGTCCATATGCAATAAACAAATCTATTCTTTGTCCTGTCATACATCCACATCAACTGAGTCACTACACGTCATATTAAGCTGCCATCACCTTACACAGGCTACACAGAGTATAGAGTCATACAGGCTTGATGAAATGGCAAGCCTTCCCCTTATCTATGCAAACACTTCTCCGTGGTATACTCTTGTATCCACTGAGAAATAAAAATAATGTAAAAACATGTGCTTCTGAAACCTAAATTCAACATAAACTTCTAGATAACTGTATGACCACCTTAAGTTATCATACCTGGAATGTGCAATGCCTTGCAAAGACACTGAGATCATGCTTCATTCCACACAGGCACAGTGACAATATTATACATTGCCAATAATCCAGATAGGAGTAAAAATTAATAAAACCTTTTCTCCACTATGGTAAAATCTGCTATGCTGGAAACTAAGGGAGAATTTCAAATGGAATATGAGTTACAAGATCACAATTATTGAGAAGAAAAAAATCTGGAATAGGTCTACTTAAAAATGTTGTAGATTTGGAATGATTCAGGATTTTGAATTACACAAACTTGATGATGATGATGATGATGATTGTGATTGTGGTTGATGAATGATGATGATGATGTTGATGATGATGATGATGATGATGATGAGTGGCAACAGATTGTTCACAGACTCTGCCCGCAACTCTGGCACAGGCAACTCCACTCGAAAGGACATGTGATGCTTTAATGACCCTGGCCACAAGACAATGTGCATTAACAAGATCATGGAGTTCCTTAGCAGCAGAGGGAGGTCGTACCAATGTCGTACACTCCTTAATCCCACCACTAATGACTTTAAGGATATCCTTAATTTCATCTATCAACATTTGCATCCCAACTATACACTGCCACCTAGATTTGGAGAAGAAATTCCTAAGATACTGAAAAATATGCAGTGCCCATTACAAATCACCAAATCTTCCTTTGTTACAGTTGGATCTCCTCACACATGGCCTGTTGTCCTGGCTGCATTAGCATTTGGTCAATATTACCTTCATCATTGACTCCTCGTTGCCTGAAGATGATTTTGACAATGAAACCAGCAGACAGCTACATACTTTCATAGAGGCCTTCAACTATAGTGATGAAGCTGAAGAGAATGCTTGCCTTGAGGCTTAAGTAGAAACTTTAAAGGCCAATGAGAATGTAATGAAGAGGATATGGTAGATCTCAGTGAAGCTTAAGAAGCAGCAGAACACGAACTGGAATCTCTGCCCAAGGTTAATGAAGTGAAGGACCTCGAGCAATATAATGTAAAGGTTTCTGATGACTTGGCCAAATTAAATAATTACTTGAAAAGTCTTAAAGTTGCTATACCTAACAAAAGTGCAAAGGAAGTGAGCATAAAACAGTCAATTATGAAATTGGATATTGAGGAGAGTAAGATATTTGAAGAGATTGAACGTTTGATAAACCTCAGAAACCAACAAGCATACAGTACCTCTGAGTTGATGCAATTGAAGAACCACAGTCAAGTAGCTAGCAAGGAAATTGAATACCAAGAACAATTATCAAAGAACTTAGATAGTCAGGTGTGCAATCTGGAAATAGAGACCAGCTTAAGGAATTGATGGAAAAACTAAGCTTAAATGAAGGATTCCCTGACATTGATCTAAAGAGTGAGGATGTAATCCACCACTATGATGACATCATATGTATCTTAACGGCACTCAAAAAAGCAGCAAAGAAAGAGGCATCTCAGACACAAGAAAAAATGTTACAATCAGGTCATGATGTTGAGAGGGAAAAAGGAACATTACAAGAAGTGGCAGAAGGTAATTAGCTGAATACAAGAACACATCATGTTAAAGAAGAAAACAAAGTCACACAAGAAGAAATTAAAAGAGAAATTCAGCTGAAAGATGATGAGCTTGAGGAACTGCACCAAAAGATTATGGAAGCCCGCAAGCCACAAAATAAACCTGTTTATCACCTTTACCAGGTGGATGACATGATCACTGTTAAAACGCAAAACTTTAATCTACTAGAATAAGAGACTGAACCTTGTTGAGGTGCAGTGGCTTAATCCTACTCGGTGTCTGCTCGGGTCTGATGAAAGCAGATCTGTAACCTTCGGGGAGCAATAGACACCTTGATGGAACTAATTAGCAGTCTCAAGGGCCACGACAGGCCTAGCAAGCCAGTGGTTCTGCTCTATAATGCTCAAGAAATACAAGTGATGCCTCGAAATGGATGGAACGCACGGCAGAGACCTCGGAATGACACTGGACAATCTATTGAAAATATATGGCTGGGTACCATAAATGGAAAATTGGAAGAAGTGGTAGAACTGATGATGGAGAGGAAAACAGTAATAAACAAATGCTCTTGTCAGTCCACAGGACTTAATAAAGTGGTACAACAGACACTATGACTTCATGGACTATCTCAGTTTACAACCTTGACAAATAAGCTGTGAAGGTTTCTCTTTTCCTTTGTTGTAACATAACATTGGGAGTCTCATGTACTGATAAAACTTCTTGCTTACTTATCACTGTAACACACATTTTTCTTTACATGTAGTAGTATATGAAATTAATATTATCTACTACCAATATACTAAGTCTTCAGATATCTGAAGAAGAGGCCATTCTACTGACTTTATGATTAGTCAATCACGTAATGCTACAAATAGCTACAGAATAGCTAATTTCAAAATTCTAATTCCTGTGGATCTATAATGCTGTTATATAACTGGAAGACAATGCACAAGCCTCTGCAATATCAACTACATGTATCAATGCATGGGAAATCTTACACACATTTGAAAAATATACCACTTAGATTCCGGTGTGTTCAATGACTGATCAGTAAAATGTATCAGACCTCATCTGATATACAATACTTATTGTTCTTTATTTTAGCTTTCACCAAGAAGATTGGCCACAATCCGAAATGAGAATTTTGAGAGAGAGAGAGAGAGAGAGAGAGAGAGAGAGAGAGAGAGAGAGAGAGAGAGAGAGAGAGAGAGAGAGAGAGAGAGAGAGAGAGAGAGAGAGAGAGAGAGAGAGAGAGAGAGAGTATGTCTGATAATCTAAAAGATATATGAACCCCATGAATGATAAGGACAGACTGGTGAGAGGCATGACAGCAGCTTGCATTGTGATGAATCTCATGAACAAAAGGAAAGTGAATTATGAAACACTAAACCCAGCGTAATCAATCACGCATTGATAAAGGTGGTGGATGTGGTTGAGGAGTTTTCAAAATTTCTATAAACATCCTAGTTGAAGGAAGACTACAAATTAAAGCCTGTTTTACTTATACAAAGTCACTTCTACTACCAGTTTTCTCATTCAATCTAATTCAAGACAAGAGGTGTGAATAATATAGATATTTCACTGTTCTACTCCATCCTACTCTCTGATATTAACCTAGAGCTGTCTACATACTGTTGTTCATGTATCAAGTAATGCTGGATTGAGAATAAAGATGAGCTGGACTGGAAGTATAGATGAAACGATTAAACACATCACACATATTGTCAAGCTACAAAATACATAAATAAAGCTTTGAAATTTAAATAAAATTCTTAATCATACTGAGTTTGAAACATACTCTACAATATAGTATATGGTAACATATCTTAAATATAAAACATTTAACAAAAACAATAACATAACAACAGTAACATAACATATTATAGTATGGTCTATGTAAATAATGGTCTGGTAATGAGTAATCACACATTTCATAAAGAAAAAAAATTGAGCAAGTAAGAACAAAGGTTGACACCACTGATATACAAACAAACAAACAAACAAACAAAAAATAAAAATAAAAAATAAGTAGATAAATAAAAAAAAAAAATAAAAAAAAAAAACACAGGCACTCAGAAAAGAATACTTCTAAAGTCATCATTCATATGATTTTTAAATATGTACAACTGAGATTACTAATTTGAGGAAAGGACCATAAAGTATATCCTTTCCATTTTGTGCAAGTTGAATTGTACATGTCACATACAAAATACAACAGAATGTAAATCTCCTTGACTCGGCAGAAACACCAGTTATGAAAGCACTACAGAAACGGAAGGTAGAAATACATCCTTCAAAATTCTGCAACAAACATTTTCATCAGACATCTTTTATGACAGACTTCATGAGCCGATCATTAGCTCCTAACAACCTTCTGTCATGCACATCTACAACTTTATATCCATTGAAAGTTTTTGTGCTGAAACTTGAGGAAAAAAATGTTATAGAGTTACATGTAAGACTGTCTTCAACCTTCATATGCATCAATTACAATCATTATAACCAAGAATCCAGTCACTACATTCTACATCACCTCAAGACCCAGTATAACAGCAAATGATATCATGCATGAACAGATACTCAGGGTGCTGGGAAAAATGTAGCATGGAAATGATGATTCATGAGTGGTACACTTAAAGACAAATATCAAGTAACATTTGACTTCCACTAAGTATGGAATTTCTTTAATATGTTACAAATCAATTAATTGTCATGTTTTACTACTAGACTGCCACTAGATGAGAGGGTTTAGGAATGAAAGAAATAGTATAAAACAGTACAAGTGTTACTTGCCCACTGATCACAACAGTCCTACTACTAACATAATCTGTAGCAAACTATAAGTTGTGTTGATGACATAAAGAGTAAAGAAGAAGCAAGAGTAGAATAGCATGACTGAGGCATATAAGTACCAATAGTGGTTTACAGCACCTGATCGCTGTTGAAAAGACATGACACACACACACACACACACACACACACACACACACACACACACACACACACACACAAAACTTTAATTTAGTGCCAGTCTTTCCTTCAAAAGTCTAATTTCCCTAAATTTGCAATTACAATTGTAACAGCATTTTTCTACTAAAAAAAGACAAGATGTGTAATCCTTTCATTGCTATGTGCAACAATTAGCAGCATTAAAATAATGTACAAATTCTTTACAAGATCCCACAAGAGGGAAAAAAATATTTATATATAGCCTGCACATTCACTTGTAGCCAGTATAATATTTAAAAGTGGTTATAGAATAATATTAAATGTTTCAGAGTGGTTTATGAGTAAGGAATGATGTTGAATAGCAGTGAGAGTTAAGAGAGGTTCCTCATCCTTGCTTTAGCTCATGTGATATCACCTCATAGTGCACTTGTAACAGGAAGACTACAATACTGCTCTGCTATCTACACAAAAAATCACAGATGACGAACCACATAAAATTGTCCCATGTCAGAACTTCTCTAATCTACATCTTGAATGCATTGACCACCAAAGATATTGTCATGCCATATCAACCAATACTATGCAGCATGGTATCTCAGGGAACCACAGCCTCTGTCAGAGCACAGTTTGGTCCCAGGTGTATGCACAGATGGTTCAATGAAAGTCAGAAGTCATTATTTGTAGCCTTGCCTATCTGTGTTTAAACTTTTCCTTCAACCATTATTCCTCTGATTGGCTATGACTCTACCACACATCATTGTCAGATCAAAAGACAGGATTGAAGAAAATCCAAACCGAGTGAAAGTGAGAGCCTAAGGTTACTTGACTTCTGACCATGACTATAAATGACCTTGGTAGAAAAGTGTGTTGGCTAATTCCTGGGAAAGACTATTTCACAAGGAAGTGTGAATTTTTTAATGTCCTGTTCTGTATTAGCAAGCAAAAGTTCTTAATGGTGTAAGGGATATTAGGGTGCCCAAAGGTTGTTGTATCTAATCACATGCCTAAAAATTCTTTTCATTTTTCTTTTTCATTCCCTGTTTTATAATATGATGCTTTAAAAATAAAATATCAGGGAATGTTTGTTGTAATAATTGAAAGTGTGTGTGTGTGTGTGTGTGTGTGTGTGTGTGTGTGTGTGTGTGTGTGTGTGTGTGTGTGTGTTGCCTTGTTTTGACAACCCCTTCATACAGAATGCCAGCCTGATGTATATAAATACAGATACAGAATATAACTCGGCCCTTTTAATGTATTTAATTAATGCCACATTATGAGTGTCTGTGAATTAAGGAATGGAAAAATTAACATCGATAAAGTGAAAGACTAAAAGCATCATGAATGTCAAGCATATGAGAACAGAAGAGCAAGTAGAGCCCTCTTAGAGCACCAGTGTTGGCAAAGCCACTGATATGATTTTGCCCTCTAAAATATAAATTGTGCTGGTTTATAAATAAAAATATTACTACAAAAGTAATATTAATATTAGAGTAGGTTATTTTTCACTGGAAAATACAAAAATAATGTTTATGTAAGGTTAGGTTAGTTTGTCATTGTGGAAAACAATGGATTGAGATTCCTCTGGGTAGTGATGAGTAAGTCTGGCAGTCATGTTCATTGTGCAGCTTATCTATTGTCTGTGCCTTTCAAAATTTACAGCAGTAATGGTAATAATGACAGTAATGATCATGAAAATAATAATAACGAATAGGAGTTATATCACTGTATGGTATATGTGACTCACTTTTAACATTAACTACTTAATTTGCTCTATTAAATGAAATAAATAAAATAAATAAAATACCACTGGAGTATTGGAACCTACACAGTCAAATGCAGCTCCACATACCATTGCTACCATATACCCCACAACTTAATGCAAGAAAGAAGTGTTTGCTGCAAATGTCTAGAAATAAAGGCCCATATTCTTAAATGCTTTGTTTTCTTATTAGGACTGCTTTCTAAAGGCTACAAAGATTGGTCTGCTTCTCATTGATGATACAATTTTTGTTAAATTATCACTACAATCATGAAAACATCCTTAAAACTCACAGTACCTTCTCCTAGACCCTTTTAAAAGTAGTTGAAATAAGAGGTCAAAACATTTATGAATGAGCCAAAGTTTTACTTTCATTATTCATTAAATATCCTGATTATTGTTTTGTATTTCTCACTTTGGACCCAAACATTTATTCCTCATAAAGCAAAAGTTTAACCTGGTGGAATGTAAATTCTAAGTGACATTTCTTGGAATGTATCTTGCCTAAAATCTATCAAGTTCCTAGAGTACAGAGATGGTCAGTAGTCAAGTAATACATCACACTTCCAATGTGTTTAGTATTTTCCTACATTCTTAAGACCCCTGATTTTTTTTTTATAATTCATTAGTTTTGGGAACTGTAAGGAGACCATCAGCAAATAAGTGAAGTTAAGATTGAGAGAAAACACTAAGGTAAACACAGCAGAAGTAAGAATTACAGGCTGCTCGACTTCCAACAATGACTGTATCAATATATCTACTCACCCATCTATCTGTCTTTATTGATCTCTATAGATATCTTTCTCGAAATGCATTTGACATTAAATTCTTGTTCACTTTTTAAAAAACATAAAATAAAGATAACAGATGTCAGGCACCTTGTTCACTCAATAAATAAAAAAAGCATACTAATAAACAAATTAAACAGATTAATTGGCCAATGTGAATAAACAAAAGAATGTTGAGGTATTTTGTCTGGCCATTTGAAAAGTGTGTATTGTAGTGTTGCCCAAGCCCCTGCCAAACATGACAGAACAGACCACAACCTGCTTCCCTTGCCATAGCCATGCTATACATGTGGGTTAGAACAGCACACATTCAACTGCAATACATTTCTCTCTAGCACATAACACAAGAATGCATAACTCAATACATTTCCCTTAAAACTTGGTACACACATACCTAAATGCTAATTCATGATTAATTATATCATCAAGTTTACAACCAGTTTTCATCGATTGCCATTTCTTAAAAAGCTTTTTTAAAATAAGAAAAAATTGAATATTCTCAAAGATATTAATTTTGTAAATAGATTATTTCTTTTCATAAAACTTTATGTTGATATTTGGACACCCACTTCACTTGTAAATCTGTATGTGTGTGTGTGTGTGTGTGTGTGTGTGTGTGTGTGTGTGTGTGTGTGTGTGTGTGTGTGTGTGTGTGTGTGTGTGTGTGTGTGTGTGTGTGTGTGTGTCATGACTTACACAGTACAGTCCTGCACCTTGGCACTGAGTGGTTCTGTCATGAGCACCACTGTTTCGTATGGAGCACATTCCTCCACATGCAGCAGAGAGCACAGCCACCCATAGAAGCCTTTCTCTGGGTCACTGATCTCAGACCACCAAGAGTCATATGACAAGGATATCTGAAAGTAAGACAATACATTATACTTGAGCTTATGATGTCCTTTAAAGAACCAAACTTTCATTAAAAAAACAAATAAAAATTATGCATGATCCACACACTGCTCCTTCTAGTAATGTATTCCAGTGATCTATAGCACTATTTGGCGAGTGGATTTCTGCATGTACTTATCTTCTATTGTCTTGTTAAGTTTAATGTTATGTCCTTTTTACTGGATTGGATAACACAAGTCTTCTATGTTAACCTTTACCTTTTCCTTATATATTTGTACATCACAATCATATCTCTTTTTCATCTTGGGTATCTCTAACTAATCTTATAAAAAAAAATAAAAAATAATAATAATAATAATGCATGAGTAATGTACAAAAGCAAACAATCCAATGACACAAACCTGAACCAGTGCTCCATATATCCCCAGTCCAAAAGTGAAGACGATGATAAGAAATGGATACGTGAGAATGAGCAATGGTGGCAATGTTATTTTAGGGAGACAGCGTGCTTCTGTTGCCCTTGTCAGCATGCTGGGGAAAGGAATATATTGTCTGAGATACATTGTATTACTGAAGTGGTGGAACAGTCAAAGCTGACCAAAACATCATTAACATACTGATTATCACCTAGGCAGTTCCTTACTAGTAAAGTGTTGGAGATGCAGACTACTGTGTTGGTCCCGACAAGGATATGATCTCTGCTGAGGACTTCCAGAAATAATTTGTCCATATATCATATAAATTTTAAACTTTCCATGATACTTTAAAACTGATTATCATATTATACCTTAGTAATGTATTAGTTTTTAATGCTTTGTCATTTTCAATACAGTTAACTCTATGAACTTAAGGTGTCAGTGTAAATATATATGATCTTTTCTGCTGTGGGTATTTCATCACTAAATGCTTACACGACAAACAGTATGGATAGATGAAATTGCAATTCGTAACAAAATTGCTAATAAACAGCTTTGTAAAACCTAGTACATACATGTATTCACCTGCCTCCAAATGGTGTGTTTTCAACTCTCCATGTATCTCAAGGCCACAGGACTGCATGATATACTTTTGTCCCCAAATATGCCTTGCCTGTGCATTTTTTCCTTGTGGAGTACAAAGTCCATTTTTTCAGGTAAATTTTGGGGACAAAAATATATCCATGCAGTCTTGTATGGCCTTGGGGTACTGAGATGTTGTCATCATGCAATCACATTACTACTGGAATACTGCTAGTGCTCACCATTTGAAGCTGGGTGAAAGCATGCATCAATATTATACATACAGTGCTTGTCACGGCATTATGTCAGGTAAGCACCCTGGCATAATGCCGTCACAAAAAACAATGGCTTTTCTGTTGCGGCATTATGCAGAGTACCAGTCATTAACATGATGTCACTGCCTCCCTACACACACCACTGTACTGCCTCAGTGCCCCCATGGCTGTCATGGCGAGAGGAAGTGTTGCGCAGTAGTTCTCTCATTCGCACCATGTTTTGTCTGTATTTTCCTTGGTTTCTAGTCTATAATTTGGTGAAAATTAGAGATGTACCGATGCATCAGTAATGGTATCGGAATCGGCAGTATCGGCCCATTTTATGGGTATCAGTATCGGCTTATTTCATGCCGATACTTCCGATACCTAAAAGAAATTTACTACTTAGTGATATATTCGATATAAGATATTGATGATACCAAATCAATATAATACAGCATATTAAGTTTCCGTGGTGATTACCGTATGTCATAGAATACTGTTTTCTGTGGTAATAAGCCACAACCTCTAAATTGGATGTGCATGAAACGTGTATAGGCTGAACTCCGGCATCCTGTCACACGATCGGTCATGAGTCACCACGTATTCTCACTGTCTCTCAGTCAGACGCTGCTCCTCCACCCACACAAAGTTCACACAGGTGAAAAGCTTATGTTTTTTAACTATAATCTTAGAATGTCAAACTTCAGATATTGAGAATCCAGCAAAATGATTGTGTTAACCTAAGGATGTAAAAATTACATAACTGAGAAAGTAACGATTCTGTTTTGTAATCATGTGCATTGTGTATAATTTGTTGCATATTAATTATTTAAGATCATAGCAATACACTAGAAATTTTGAATAAACTAAACTTTTTTCTATTTAATTGAAAAGATTAGGTGAAAGCTCATTTTTCTGAATTGGTCTAATGAATTAATATCAAAGAATATCAGATTTAATTAAAGAGAAACATACACAACAAAATGAGTTTCTTTTGCTAATATTTTATGTCTGTTTTACAATTTTAAGAATTTTAAAAATATTTTTGAACGCCAAAATATCGTCAATAAAAAATTAGTAACGAAAATGCACAAGAAATGGTCGCTAAAGGAGTAAGAAGTAAGAATTTAAAATAACTGACAAGAATCAGAAGACTAAGAAGATATTCATTCCAATTACTGAGTAATTTACCTTTGCAAATGGCTTCAAAAAGCTTCTAAAATTGCTCCTATTTCACAAATATTCTCAGAAGGACTTACAGCATCCCCCAAAACAAAGCCTCCCATCTGAAAACGCTCGCCGTCCACCAACTCATCCTGGTGTCCAGTGCAGTAATCACTATAAGTAGTAGTATCGGTATCGGAATCGGCCAGAATTTTGGTATCGGTACATCTCTAATGAAAATGAGTAAAAGGAAGTCATGAATGCCTGTAACTATAGTTCAGATCATAGGGCTTCACAAAGCTAGGCTGGTGTGAGTGAGGGATCTGTGAGAAACTGGTTGAAGCATTTCAAGGATGACAGTGGTGTCGAGATACTGTCTGCTAAACCTCGGCCTGGCTTGCATCAGAAAGCAGACGTGAGTTTTTCTTTCAATTCTCTGGCAGTTACAGTAGGTGTACTCTCTAGCTGCCTTTTGAGCACAGTTAAAGTGCATACAGATGTTTTCTTTGAGAGGCAGGCCAAGGTTTAGCAGATGGTACCTCAACACCACTGTCAACCCTGAAACACTTCAACCATTTTCTCACAGATCCCTCACTCACACCAATATTTGCCACTATTTCTCTTGTCTGGAGCCCAGCTTTGTGAAGCCCTATGATCTGAATTATAGTTACAGGCATCAATGACTTCCTTTTACTCATACTCACTCAGGTATAGCCCACAAACCAAGGGAAACACAGACCAAAGGTGGTGTGAATGAAACAACAATGGTGCAACACTTCCTCTCACCATGACAGTCACGAGGGCACTGAGGTAGTACTGTGGTGTGTTGGGTGGCAGAGACATCATGCTAATGCTTGGTACCCTGCATAATGCCATGATGAAAAAAGACATCCCTATATGATAGGCCATTGTTTTCGTCACAGCATTATGCCATGGCGTTCACTCAGCATAATGCCATGACGAGCACTGTATATACTACATACAGAAAAAGATACTTTATGTAATTGGTACTCTAAATATCTCTGTAAAACTTTCATGTGATACTGTACAATACTAGAAACTTGACAAGTTATCATCACAAAATATCTTTTATTGCAGAAAATCTCAAAATATAAATGAATGAGAACATAATATATGATATAATATAATACTAAAAACAAATTAAAGCCATTGACATTTAAATGATTTTTCTTCCTGTAAGAAGTCTACAAGAGGCACACCACTGACCTGTACCAAGTGAGGGTCCCAAGGTAAAATGAGTAACCTGAGGACACGAGGAAGACGAATGGGAAGCAGATGAGGGAGAGGAGGGTAATGTGAGGCCCATAGCGTTGAGAGCATCGTGGCTTAGGCTTATCTGGCCCAAGGGTCTGTGTGATGGAGGCTTCCAGATCATCAAGCTCCTCACGGGACAAGTTCACCTGAGGGTTCCAAGAAGACGCATTGACAGTTGTTGTGCAGGCCATCAAAAACAGCAGACTTGTTATCTAATATATTGACTATTTTTACTAGGAAGGCAATTTTTTCTCAAAATACTGGTTACTGCAATAAGTAATAATAATCATATCAATAAATAAGTTAATTAAAATCTCCACAGACACACTAAAAAGTTCCATGTGGTTATAAGAAGAACTGTCAAGCAGTGAAATGTGTAATACATGACTAAGTTGATCATGTGTATTCTTTCACTAAGGAACATCAGACCAAGAGATGGTGCCTCATACTCATATTCCCAGAAAACATACCTTTACATCAATGCTGTGTCCCTTCTTCTTCCCACGCTTAATGGTGCCTGTGAGGGTGACGTAGGACTCCAGGCCCTCTGGCATGTCCTCACTGAACACCACCTGGCCACCATTGACTCCACTGTCACTGCTGCGATCACCACTGTTGCTGGCAACACCTTCGTTACCTGCTGGATGCTGGGGAGACGCCTGTTGCTCCTGCTGTTGTTCTTGTTCATGTTGTAAGGTTTCTGAGTAATAAATTTCAAAGTGAAAAAAGATTGTAAACTTAAAAAAGAAAAACTTAAATTGCAAATTATTTTTCAATTATTTAAGCAGGTCTGTATCTAATTTAAAAAAACAAATAAATAAAAATTAATTTACCTAAATATTTTTCTTATCATTAGAAAATATTCTTTACTTAAAGAAGAATCCTTATATAAAGTTATGAATCATTTTAAAATTATTAGGAATGCAGCATTGATAATAAACTTTTTCACTTTCAAAGTAATATGCAGCAGAGCTAAAAAACTTTATTCACTTTATGATAAAATGAAAACACTTCACATAAATGCACTTTTCAACTAAAGCACAGTTTCTATATCAATATTCTTCTCCAAATAATTACTTGATTGTCTATAAAGTTAGAATAAAATCTTTCATTGCAAATCTTTTTAATTATTCGTAAAGGTCCAGATCTGCATTAAAAATTGAAAAAAATTGAATTTAAAATATTTTTGCCTCATTACCAGAATAAGTTCTTTACTTCTAGAAGAGCCTTTACATACAGTTATGAAATATTTCAGAGTTGTTAGGAATGCAGCATAGATAATAAACATTCTTAATTTTTCTAAACCAAAACTTCTTGTCCTATCCACTCCTATGCTGGTGTAGGGTGGTATCATCATTGATAAAGAGCAGGAAGAGGGTGGGTGACAGGAGAGATCCCTGAGGAACATCACTGTTAATAGATATACAAGAACAGAGGCCATCTACCACACCAGCAATAGAACAGTTGAAGAGAACTTGAGATGAAGTTGCAGAGAGAAAGATAAAAGCCATATGAGGGTAGTTTGGAGATTAAAGCTTTGTGACAGACTTTATTAAAGGCTTTTGAAATACCTAAAACTTCCTCCTTATGACTTGAACTCCTAAATTTCAAGAGGCAGGTTTCAAGATATCCTGTAATTTTTTTACTATTGCAACTACCAGATACTTCATATTACTATGTTCTATACATTTAGTTGAAATATAAGTGTCACCAAATGATTTTTTCACCTTAGAATAGATTAATCAGTTTCCCATTGATTACAAAGAGAAATTAAGGTCTCACTTGGACCAAAATCAGGTTGTACTCTCAGTCTGGAAATGGATTAAGAACATAATCCGAGGCACCACTGTACTGAAAGAACTATTTGTTAGAGCTTTTCAATGATGGCACCACAAAACAGACTAACCATCAGTCACTGCAGTGGGTTGGCTGTCACCTTCCTTATGTGAATGTCCTGTCTGGCACCCCTCACCTGTGTCTGAGAGGGTGGTGTCTTCCACTAGCACAGCACTATTGCGCTGCATGCCATCTGCAATTCAACATTTCATGTGTTACTTCGATAAACATATCAAATGAAATACATCCCTGCCACATACAAGAGATGGAAATGGATGAAGGCAATAGAATTTGGGTAGATTAGCAGTGAGCCTTTATCTTTCATTCACCTAATGCTAACATATTCTAAACCAAACATCCCATTGTCATTGTTCACTTTAACTAACAAGAACATATCACAATCTACAGAATTTGTGTAGAGTGATGAAGGGCTAAGACAGAAAGGATCATTTGTCACCATAATTTTGAAAGGTACTTTATCAGCCTATCAATCTTTCCTCAAGCACTCATTCCAAATTCTTTCTGTTCTATTGCACATTCCACTTCATAATACTTGATATGGTTCTTCAACTTTGTCTTAATACTATAATTATAAAGCTGAGGGTAAGATAGCACGATACATTACCAGAGGCAGTACTGCTAGTCTCCAGTAAGTTGTTCATGCTTGTCCGAGAACAGGCATCATCTGGCAAAAGTCTAGACCGAACACTGCTTCCCAGAGCTTCCATGCTGCTACTGCTGCCCTCTCCATCTTTGGAGGCAAGGAAAAATTGGAGGAGAAAAAAATATTTAAATGTACAATTCAATTCTGGAGCAAACAAATAAGGCAAATGCATAAATCAATAGAAGAATGTATCTATCTCCACTCCACAAAGGAATGATTCCTAAAATAAAATGTACACACACACACACACACACACACACACACACACACACACACACACACACACATATGCTAGGTGAATGAGGGACCATTGTTATGTTGTCAGTGGAGATCTGGGATAAGTTGGACAATGAGGTCATTACAATAAACAAATTTAAGACAAAGTTAGATGAAAATAAATCTGGAAATAGACAGCATGAGCATACTTCTTTTTCCTGTGTGTCACAACTAAGTAAATACAACTAAGTAGGTAAATTCATGCAGACACAATCCAAGACTCAAGTATCCACTGGAGATCAGACTCCCTTAAAAAAGCAAGAGAATGCTGATTAATTTTCTACACACAAAGAGAAATATTTGTGAGATGTTCATCTTGGCACCAGGAACAGTAAATTGTTCACTGTTCCTATGGCCTGACTAATTGTAACTTATTAAGAACTTTTTTGGTTTTAAGACAACATAACAATGGTCCCTTGATCACCTATATTTGCCGCCAATGCAACTATTGAATGTGTGTGTGTGTGTGTGTGTGTGTGTGTGTGTGTGTGTGTGTGTGTGTGTGTGTGTGTGTGTATATATATATATATATATATATATATATATATATATATATATATATATATATATATATATATATATATATATATATATATATATATATATATATATTATTGTACCTTGCTGTATGAGATTGTCAATGCTGGGTGTGTGCTTATCGAGGTCAGTCGTTGATGCTGTATGCTGTGACTGCGAAGGAGTTATAACTGGAGTCACAGGAGTGATGGGAGTCAGCATAGTGGACACAGCAGAATTTTCTTGTAGGAGGCACTCAGCTGAGCCTCCTCCTCCTCCTGTGTCACAAACTGATCCACCACTTTCATATTCCTGAAGTGTTCAACATGGACATGAAATAAATCTATAAATACAAGAGAAAAATTACATATCCAAACAGGATTTTTACAAGTTTCCAGGTAGACTTCTGCTATAAATATTTGAAGTATTAGATATTTCATTGTTTAAAGTTCCCAAAGTATTTACAGACAATAGAAAACACAGCATAACATACAATCATTATGTCAAACACACTGAAAAAGTAAATCAAATCAGTCACCTGAGAAGCACAAGCTGTATCATTTTCTTGTGCTTCCATCTCAGCAATTGTTGTCTTCACTGCGTCCTAAATAACTTGCCCATACACAATATTTACTTCAGTAAGGATGTATTCCACAGTCTTTCAGTCCATCTGCATGTTACAGGTGCCATGGTCTCTTGTGCTGCTGTCTGAGTGTTCATACTTGAAGGCTGGAAAAAAGAAAAAAAAAATTGCACTGGAGAATTTTGTACCGGCAGAACTACACTTTCAATAAGAGGAGCAAGAGTAACATACAGGTAAATATGCAGTTTCAACCAATACACCCTATCTTATATTTTTTTTTCCCTACATCTAACAAGCTTGGCAACCTCCTGGGAAAGTGTGGTCTTAGGGTGGGGAAACCAAACCAAACCTAACCTAAATTCTGTCCTGAAGTTATTATCAATTTCCGAGAGGGTAAAATGAGGTTAGAAATGCTCATAGAAGTGTGATCAAGACCATGAGAATGTATAAAGTTACATGTGATGTATTGGTTGAAATTGCAATAATTCCACCTGGTAAATTCTGTCCTGAAGTTATTATTAATTTCCAAGAGGGTAAAATGGGGTTAGAAATGCTCATAGAAATGTGATCCAGACCATGAGAATGTATAAAGTTACATGTGTTGTATTGGTTAAAACTGCAATAATACCAGCATACATATGTTACTGAGGCCACCGAAGTTTGAAACATCTTGCCATATGAACAAGTGACACCCATGGCTGTGCTGGTGTGATGCCCAACCTTGGAACATCACAGAAACAATGAGAAAATCACATGAAGGCCAGATAGATTCACCATGAGAGACGCCTTTGCCTGGAATCAAACGTCAGGGCTGTCATGGTACAATACTTATCCATTTTTCCAATTATCATTAAGAACTGAGTGAGTCTGTCAGTCTTTATCATCCAGGCACAATAATGCTATTGTTTTTCTTCCTCCTAATTAAGCATAAGACACTAAGTTCATTGGTACAGAAATTGATCATATTCACAGATGCTTTTTCCTTCCGTCATATGAGGAAGTTGCTTAAGTTTTATTTTTTTCATTTCATTTAGTTTATTCACTCTCCGTGGTATTGCATATATTTCTATTCTCACCGACCATATGACATATCCAAATACACATAGAAAAGAAAGAAAATTAAGAAAGTGTGGGGGCTTAAAAGCAATGGACAAGAGAACCAGGGTAGTAATAGATTGGGATTGGAGTCTGCAACCATTTCTTAACGCATTGCCAATATTTCTATTCACACCAACCAAATGACATATCCAAATACACGTAGAAAAGAAAGAAAATTAAGAACGTGTGGGGGGTTTAAAAGCAATGGACAAGAGAACTAGTGTCCATATTCAGAAACGTTTTGGTCTCTCACCACAACTATTTTCCAAGGCCACAGAGATGATTAGAATGATTTTCAAGTGTTTCTCAGGTTAATAATGTAGAAATCTCATCAATCTACCTCTAGAGCCATAAAAACACCTTAAAAAACTCGTGTATATTCAAATAAACCCTCTTGAAATGGAGATGAAGCACAGGACTGTTTTAAAATACGAGCCCAGGATAGTAATACGTTGAGGAATGCCGGCTGATTCGGACCGTGGCCGATTCGGACTGTGGCTGATTCGGATCAGATTCGGACCTTAGTCTTGACCGATATATTGAGGAAGCTTTTAGTGAACTTTCAGGAAAGGTAGGTGTAATTGGACCAGTAAGAGAATTTATGGATTACGTAAGGGAAACATGGTTGCATCATAGGATATGAAAAGTGGAGAACTGGTCAGTATTTGGGCGCAGTACAAGAAGGATGACATCATAAACTAAACAAAAGTGCCAAAAAAGGTAACCTCCCATTTTACTTGTTGATAAACTTGCTTTATTTAGAGGCTAAGGAAATACCTTATCAGGTTAAGCTTGTCAAAGAGGGCAAACTAAAGAGGCGTCAAAGAAAACAGGTAAAGGACATTCAAGGGCGTATTATGGGAGTGTGGAAGGACTACAATGATAGGAAGATTACAACTGGCCAGCTTCTAAAGAAGTGTGCCTATATATATGTGTAATTGAAGGATTTGAAGTTACTTTGGGTTACAATGGGTTTATTTAGGTGGTTTCAATAAACGCATTGTATGTTTTTATTTTTACGTCATTTTTTTTTTTTTTTTTTTTTTTATGCAATTTTACTTTTGGATGTATTTTTCCTGATCCACAGTGGCCAAAGTTGCTTAACACTGGTAACTTTTGCTTTTATTTTACATTAAATGTACGCTCAGTAACAGGTATTTATATAAGGTCCGAATTAATGGTCCGAATCAACCAACCATGAAGGGCTGAATCAGCCTTAATACAGGTCCGAAAGAGCCAGAAAAAGGTCCGAATCAGTGTTGCTAAATTAGTGGTTTTCCTGCTAAATCTAGAGGTTTTGTTTGGCATCTAGCGAGAAAAAAAGTGGTTTAACGGCTAGCGGGATTTCTAGCGGGATTGCAAAGTTTATTGCCCGCTTAAAACCGCTGAATATGATTATATATTATTTTCAATTAAGTTTGCCAGCTTTAACAGTATGGTATAGTGTCGAGAATATGAGTACTGATCTTTACATGAAAGAAACATGTCTGTATGTATGAGTGTCTGTCTGTACGAGAAAGAGTCGTGTTCCTGTAATACGAGATTAGTTCCTGTATCATGGTGAGACTCCACACAGGACAGTGCCGCACCGTCCTGTGTGGAGTAGAGGCTTTACGGGAGAAAGGTTTTTCAAAACAAGATGAAATGTCGCTAAGAGAAAGATGTATCAAGTTCATTACTGTTTTAGTACATGAAATTAGACAGAGGCTTCCCAGTAACATCAACATGCTTGAAAAGATCTCTCTCCTGTCAGTAAATAATGCTTAACATGCAGTTAAAGAGCCTCTGACTCCATTTCTGGAATTATTGCAGACACCCGCAGACCAGATTAGTGTTATTGAAGGCCAGTGGCAGAATCTCACTCTCATCAAGTGGAATGAGAGCAAGAATACTGTCAGTTTTTGGAGTGAAGTTAGTAGGTACACGGATGCTTCTGATTGTAATCCTCTAAAAGAGCTCACAGAATTTGCATTACCAGTCCTCGTTCTTCCTCATGCAAATGCCGATGTAGAGCGAGTCTTTAGTCAAATGGCCATTGTCAAGACAAAACTGAGATATAAAATGGAAACCAAAATGGCAAATGCCATTCTAGGGGTTAGGGCTTGCCTCAGGAGGAATGATAAGTGCTGCTATAACTATGACCTACTACCTGATGTCTTTAGAAAAATTGGAACCATGGAAGCCTACACAGTAAAAGAAACAGAAAGTCCAGCAGTACATCTCACAGCAGTGGCTAGCACATATCCGAGAGAATTCCAAGATGATGATGTTGATGACCCATCACACCACTTGCTTCTTTGAGGGTAAGTGACAAAAATCATTGTATATACCGACAACATTATGCATTTCTCATGTAGGATATTAATAATATTGTAAAGTTTTATCAGTGTTAGCTGAACAGTAAATTTATTAGTATATTAAACTGTTTATATATATATATATATATATATATATATATATATATATATATATATATATATATGGCGAGTTTTTTGTCGGAATCTAGCGGGATTTTGGATCCATCTGGCGGATTTTAAAAATCTGATTTGGCAACACTGGTCCGAATTAGCCTGGTCCTAATAAGCAGTACCTCATACGTTGAGATTGAAGTCTGCAACAATTTATTAACGCATTGCCAAGGTGTGATAGATCAACTAGTCCAACAAACAGCGCAAGATCGACTACTGACTCTTGACCTGATAATGCATGCAAGTCCGTTCCTAGAAAACTATGGTGTTATACGGCTCGTGACAACACAACGCTACTTATTCATCTCTACATTTTATGACACTACTGGAAAAATACTCACGTCCTGATCTTTCCAAGTATCGCAAATTACTCTCAAGACTACCGGCAATGTAATTTGAGATGCAGGGCCCGTATTAAGTTTTACCTGGGGCAGTATTGGACCGGCGCTGTGACAAAGATAAGGCCTCACAGCGCCCTGACAGCCGCCACCCAGCAGACGCCTCCCCGCCTCCTGCCCCAGTCATAACAATCAACTCAGCTTTTATATTGACCTCCATTACCTACATAATATATAATCGTTTAATTAAACTTCTATATCATGTTAAAATATTATTTTCTGTTGTGAGTGAAACATTTTATATATGCAGTTGTTTTATTTTAATATGGTAGTCAATTGAACGTCTAGTGTCCTCTTCCATTATGATGTTTTATACTTTTCTTTTTTTTTTTGTTATATGAAAGGAGATAACTGGTCAAAGGTAACAAAAATAATCAAACAAAAAGACCCACTGAGACTAGAGTGTTCAGCCTGCAGACCACAAAAACATTTTAGCACATGCCATCAAGTTATTTAAAATGTTCTCAGATACAAACTACATAGATGTGCAATCTTTCTTTACCTTAGAGGAGGGAAGTAGGACTAGAAATCATGGCAGGAAGATTAGAAAGCAAGGCTGCAGGTTAGATATAGGAAAATATTTTTTTTAGTCATAGGGTGATAGACTTCTGGAATGCATTGCCAGAGAGGGTTGATTTCATTTGATTTGATAAGTTTATTGTTGAAAAAAAAGTACAACAAAGGAGATGGGAGGAGCCTGCCACCCATCCCCAAAACAAATGTTCATAGAAAACTAATGTATTGCAGTACAAAAATAAATAACCTTAAGTATATTTACATTATTTACAAAGGTGGAGCAAAAAGTGGGAAATCCTTGAGGATGGCAGGGATGATGTCATTGTTGAAGAACCAGCTATTATTTATGTTATGTTATGATGTCATTGTTGAAGAACTAGCTTATCATTGGTGGCAGGTCCCAGTTCCCCTGTGGGCGGAAATGCACCAGCAAGGGACACTCCATGACATAGTGGGCAAGTGTGTGCCCTGCAGGACTGTGACACAGCTTACAGGGCATAGCAGCAGCCCCACTGACCTCCCAATAGTACCTGTAACCCAGCCTGAGACGCATAGCAACAAGGTCATGGGTGGCACTCTTCCTGCCATAGGTGACACTGCTGGTGTGGGAGACATGTACATAATGGACTGAACTGAGACTGCCTTTCCCATAACAAGTGTCAAGGTTATGAGCAATGGTGCTACAAACATGACATTTAAGCTGACCCTTGATGTTATTATAAGTGTGTTCAACAGGACAGTCAGCAATGTCCTCAGTAAGGGAGTGACGGGCAAGAACATCAGCTTTTTCATTATGGGAAATGCCAACATGAGAAGGCACCCAGGTGAAACATACTCTGAGATTATCTCTCCAAGAGATCAATGACACCAAGACACTTGTTGATGAGATCACAATCAGCAGGGGAAGGAGACAACAATGAATATAAGGCACCCTGACTATCAACAAAAAAGTAAACATCTTTCCCCAAAGGAAGGACAATTTGTAAACCTTCTAGCATGGCATATAGTTCTGCCCTTGTAGAGGACAGGTTGTCAGGAAGCCTCTTGGACACCTCAGTGTCAGTGTATTCAGAGGGAAAGGTGTAGTTGCGGATGAACAGGCCACATCCAGATTTGCTGCCATCCACTGAACCATCACAGTAAACATGTACAGCCTGCACCCTTGAGTAGTTAGACAATTTATGCATAAAAAGATCTTTAAATCTTTAAGTTCATGTGGTTTAGGAGCAGCAAGTTTTTCTATATCTACACTGACTTTGTGAGGTCTCCAAGAGGGGGAACCAGAGGTGGTAACAACATTGAGGTAGGAGTCAAGGACATCAAATTTGGTTAGTGATGTTAAAAGCTGTCTCAAGTAAGAGTTAGCAGGGGCCCTGGGGTTAGCATGAAGGTGGGCAAGGGAACGCAAGGGTTAGCTGGCACCATTATATGCCATCCGACACAGTGCACGGCAGGTGATTTCCTGTATTCGACAAACAATGGTGGGGAGGTCCAATTCTGCTCGGAGAACTTCAAGCTTTGCAGTCTTGGGGCAGCCTAAGATTACTCTCATGCTCTCATTGTGAATGTACTCAAGGGGTTTCAGCTGTGTTGGACTATACCGAAACAAGACTGGAGCAGCATAGTCTATCAAAGCCCTGATAACAGAAATGTAGAACATCCTAAGCACTGGGATACCCACACCATTGCCCCTGTGAGCTAGCACTCGTAGGGAATAGCACTAGTTTGAAAATGTTTAAAAACATATTAGATAAGCACTTAAATTTATTAGATTTATAATTATGTATAGCGCTGCGTGATAGTTTTTATAAGAAATGTACTATAGTTAAACAAGACATGATCCCCATTTATGGGGATCACAGATTGTAGAGGAGTTCGCTGCAGGACTTAGCCCTGTTAATGGGCCAAATATTTATAATTAGTATATAATGTATTGTGTACTTGTAAGTGTATCTTTAAGTACTGATGACGAGGTCGCTGTGCGACTGATACAGGATAACCTAGATGGGCCCTGGTGGCCCTTTGTTATCCTATTATTTATGTTATATGTTATATGCCCATGAAGTTTTGAAAGACTCGTCGGCTTTTAAAAAAAAAATGTATGACTGAATTATCTTCTAATGCTTCAAAAGATGATAAAAAAACTAAATACTTAACTCTGAAAAACTGACATATGTGATTTCATCTTAGTAATGAAAGTATATCATAAAATGTATGTCGATATTTTATAGGCCCGTAACTCTGTGGGAAGGTAAACAAACAAATGTAGAGGAAACTTGTGAGTGACCATCACCGGTTATTGTCGCAGCCCTAATAACAACAACAACATGAAGTGCACCATCGGAACAACAAATGTGAAAGGTACGCTGGTGGGATATACTATACATTACAAATCTGCAGCTGTAAGGGACTCGACAATATGTATGGACAGTATGACACAGTACAGTGGGCTGGCGTGGCAGCAGCTAAGGACTAACAGAGTTACTTTAGCTACGTGCTGTTTTTGTGATTGAACCTGACTTATGTAGCTATGAGTAGCCAACTAGCTCAGTAATAAAATTATGGCACTCTCTTAAAGAAATCGTCCCGCCCGCTCACCTCAATTCCCGGCTCCTCCTTCGCAGTTTTTCCACCCAGCTGAATTGACGTGACATATATGGAACCATCTCTCTCTCTCTCTCTCTCTCTCTCTCTCTCTCTCTCTCTCTCTCTCTCTCTCTCTCTCATTAACCAATAGCATGGCTCCACATATGTGACATCAAATCAGTTGGGCAGAGGAGCTGTGAAGTGGGAGCCGGGAATCGAGAGGAGCGGGCAGGACAGTTTCTTTATGAGAGTGCCAAAAGTATTTTCTGTAATGTTATACAGGGGCCAGAACTCCGCTCTTGAATTTAGATTAACCCGTTAGAGGTCAGCACTGATTTACCTCCGAATACTCATCCAGGTCACCAAAAATTCCACTTTCTTTTTTTATTCCATATAACTCAAAATGGGCATAGAAAAGTAAAAATAAGAGTTAAAGTTCGAAATTGCCATTTTTTAATGTCCAGCTGGAGCTTTAAATTTACCTCGTTCAGTGATGCTGCCAGACGTACAACTTCTGAATGAGGCTTTTTTAATCGTTTCTCCTACGAGACATGTGTATAATGGTTACAAATTCATAAATTAACCCATGTTTTATGAAATGAAAAATACAAAAAAATATTTGTAAATACTGTAAATATAATGTAAAAAATAATTTGCTCAGTTTACCACAAAATATTGTTTATTATTTTTTCTTTCAGTATCTAAGCTTTTTAGTATTGCAGCAGGGTGTGATATTCTTCAAAACAAGGCTCAATGCATAGAGCTACATCAAATGTCGCTCCATTTTTTTGGGGTCACGCTAAGGCGGCAGGGAGGGCTGGGGGAGGGGGATGACTAACCCATGTCAGAATGGCGGGAAACTGTGCTGATATATGCTAGACACTTCAAAGAACATAAATATTGAAGCTGGAGGGAATTTCAAACGCATGGAAACCGAGAAAGGGGCGAACGTACTTGTAAGTGATTGACCACAGATAGTAAGCAAAGACTCCACTCCACGTACATGTACGTGGTTGACCTCTTACGGGATAAACTTTATATGTCACATTCACGTCGGATAAATTCACAAGGGTTCACATATCATATAGAAAGGTTTGTTACCTTAATGTAAATGTATAAAGTATAGACTTACCATAATGTTAATATAAAATTCAATTTTGTTGCAGATTTTGGAAGAGCCATACATGCTCTTGCCAAAGTTGGTGAGGAGTTGTACATAGAGCCAAACCAGTCTGGTAAGTATGTACACACTGTTTCACTTTGATATGGAATTGCCTACAAAAGGTTGATGCAGTGTTGATTACTTTATATATTAAGACTGTACAAATATCAACTGGCAGTTACTTTCTCAAGAGGAAGACATTCACATTTTTGTAGAACTTTATAATTTTTTGTAGCAAGTGTACTGTGTTGTGATATGATGTATTTTGTATTAATTCCTTTCACTATGACAATTTTTATACACTGCACCTCAGGGGTCTCCTTTCGTACCATCAGTTCATCACGGTCAGCATTCTTCTCTTACAACTTTGGAAACTCCTTCTTCACATTCTATGACAGTGGCTTGGGAGGCCAGACACCAACATCTGGAGAAGACGCATTCAGGTGTAAAGTGGCTATGAAGGTAAAACTTATGTTTTTTTTGCAGTTTCACAGTTTCATACAGAAACAGATAAAAGTTTAAATGTACTTAGGTTTTACATATTTTTTACCATTTTATTGTGTTGCAGCAATTGTGATTCACTGGTGATGTAATATCACTAAGCAATTATTTGCTAGAAATCTGCTGAAGTGACTGAAAGTACAAACCTTTAAGAATTTTTTGTTTTGAAAAGTATACATTCATATAGTCTATCAGGCAGGCATTTAAATTCTGATTCCTCTTTTTATGAGCCTAGTGTGCACAGCAAAATAAATAGTTATACTATATGTACCATTTTCCTTTCAGGCAGTGTTAAATATATTCAAAGGGATTCACAACTTGGAACGAACTGTTCAGCGATGTAAATTAACCTTGAAATGGGAGGACGCCAAATTGGTTATCCAGCTTACATGTCATTATGGAATTGTCAAAACACACAACTTGTCCTTTATAGAATGTGATGCTTTGCAGGTAAGCAAATTTTTACTAGTCACTAAGCCAGTGATAATCGACCAGGGTGAATGAATGAATTTATATAGTGCTTGGAAATAGTGGGGTGTATGGAGAGGTATGGACTGTACTCTCATGAAATGGCCGGTGTGTAAAAGAGCTCGAGGAAACTCTAACATTTGCTTTCCATTTTTTATCTATGTATCTTGAAACCGCTGTCTCCCTTTATAATAGGATATAAGGCTTGAAATATTTTAGATTCATATATTACCTATATGATTACATATATTAAACTCAGACATGACTTACGGTTCACAAATTTGAGATGTGGTATTTTGTTTTGTATACATCATTTTATAGAAATTATTTAGGCCCAAGGAGCCATTTTCTATGTTAAAAATAGAGACCAATACTTTTCTTAAAGTTTTATTAGATGAATATTTTTTAATGTAAATGTCTTCCAGGCTGTGTACGACAAGGAATCCTGTCCCAACCACATGGTGAGTGACTCTCGAGTGCTGCTTGGTGCCCTGTCCAGCTTTCATCAGCAGACTTTGGAGGAAATATCATTTTGCTTCACACCTCGCAATCTCATATTGAAATCTCATGTAGAGGAACCAGGTATGTATGTGTGTATGGCATATGCATGCATTCATTCATTACCCTGAACCTACTGGATATCCTGCAAATTAGCTTTTTTTTTTTTTTCATGTAAGAAGAGCACTGTCAAGGACAACAAAAATTACAATGCAAGAGACCCACTGAGGTGTCATGCCCATACAAAGACAAAGTTTCAAGTCAGGCAAAGCCAGAAGATAAATCTTGAAAGAGTTCAAATCATAGAAAGGTGAAAGTACAGAAGCAGGCAGGGAGTTTGTATATTAATTATACAGTATAAAGGAAATCTTAAGTTGCAGTAGCAGCAGTTTTGTAGAGAGCACCAAGAGGATTGTGAAAATAGGCAAGTCTTGGCATTTTTTTTGTATTGCCTGAATGGACTGGAAAAGTATAAGAAGACATTTTTCAAATGATAATAGAAATCCCCAACATAACAATATGAGGGCTTTCCTCTCAGCCATTCTCTGTACTGAATATGTAGGAACAACAAAAGTAGTCATTCAATAACTGCTATCTCTAAAGATTTGAGTGATTTGGTTTTGTGTATAAAGATTCATCAGCACAAGGTGACTGACAATTGCTGCCCTGCTACTGCTCCATACCAAGATTTGCCGTGTATATTTAAAGTGTAGTAAGTAACTATTGTTCATTGCTATTGCCATGTTCCCTGTTTAGAACATATAGAACATTTCTTCTCTAAGTAAAGAATGTCTTCTAGTTATCACACAAAGGTATCTGAAATAAATTTTTTTTTCTTTTTAATATCAGTCCGCAGCTGTATGGAAAATTGAAAAAATTTGCGATAAGGGATTCTCTTCTGATTCAATGGAAAATTCAATAAGTGCTTGGAGAAGAGGAATATTGATGTGAAAATTATGTATGAGTGAAAAAAAAGTCGTCTTTAGTGTTTGTTTCATCTCAAACATAAAAATGATTATGATCTCTGCTGCATTTCTAGGGACTCAAAATCCTTTTAGGAGTGTATAGAATGCTGCCTCTCTAAGTAAAGCATATCTTCTGGTAATCTGACAAAATTATATGAAATTAAAGTTTTTTTCAATTCCAGTTCTGTATGAAAAATTGAAAAATTTTTGCAATTAGGGATTTTCCTCTAACTCGACATGCAGTTTAATAAGTTCTTGGAAAAGAAGAGTGTTGATGTAAACATTATGTATGAGTGAGAAAAATTAGTCTTTTCTTAAGTCTTTATTCTATATTAAACTGAAAAATGTTTAACATCAATGCTGCATTCCTAGGGATTCAAAACCCTCTCAGAAGCACATACAACACTTTCTCTCCAAGTAAAGAACCTCTTCTATTGATCATGCAATGGTATCTGGATTTTTTTTTTTAACTGGTCTGGACCTGCACAAAAAATATTATTATTATTTTTTTGTGATAAGAGATTCAGTTACCAAGTATATAGATTTGATTTATCATTAGAGCCAAGGAGACTGACTTCTGTTGAAATGTCAATGTCTACATTGTAGTAATAAATGTTCTCCACAAGAGGCAAACATACAAATGTTTGGTGATCTTAGAGGGATCAATTGAAGGCAAATCAATTTTCACTTTCGAATTAAAGTTTCTTACAAATGTATTAAAAAAACTACTTGTGTCTACAGAATAATGCAGGTATATAGAATATTTTTGACTTTGAATGACTGAAATAATTGTGTCCTGAAGTGAATACTTTGACTCATGGGACATCCTGTACATATAATGAATCTTGGATTTTGTGAATGTTGTAATGAAATTTTAAATTTCATTTCAGATCCCAGCAAAGTTGTCCACACTGTAGTTACACTGACACGGGGAGAGTTTGAAGATTACAACATCATGAGTAACTGTGAGTTAACTGTCTGTCTCAAAGAAATAAGAGCACTATTGGCATTCACTGGGTCAACTGGTATCTCCACAAAAGCATATTTCTCCGGTCCTGGCAGGTTAGTGTTGTATACTCAGTTTTCACCTTGAAAGCATGTAATTTTATTTTCTATGGACATTTGGCTCTGAATACCAAGTACAGTACTGTTAGTAGTGGAGTTCAGGTACAACAAACAGACATGCTTAGAAATTCAAAATACACTCGACCCTCGAAACAACGGACAAATGCGTGCATGACCCTGTCCATAGATTGCAAAAGTCTGCTCTTTGCAAAAGTACGTAAAAAAACTATAAAATGTAAGTAAAATACGTAAAATTTTCTAATTTTCGTATTAGTTCAAGCTTAGCAGCCACTGGAAGAGCCTTTCGATTACGCTTCACTGGTTCACTAGGTTTAGGAGACATTTTGGATAGGTTAAGCACTCGTGGGAAGAGTACAAATGCATAAAAAAAGCTGTGGTAAGCACTGGACAATGTTCACTGTTGGTTGAAAATGCACGCACTGAAGATTAAACATGGCGGCCAACAGCTGATGACGCGACCGACCCGCCACCTACCGGACAATAATTTGCCGGGAATGGACAATCGCGCGCATTTTAATATTCGTCCATAGATTAAACCGGACTCCAGAATTTGTCTGTAGTTTCTGAAATCCGTTGATGGGAGGTCCGTTGTTTCGAGGGTCGAGTGTACACTCAAATGTAAGTAGAGTGAAACACAAACTCTTAATTTCGTACTGAATACAATGCTGTTTTATATCTATTCCTTTTTGTCAGGCTAAATAAAAAATATGGACATAACTACATGAGTGTAGTTCATATCTTGTAGCACACACACACACACACACACACACACACACACACACACACACACACACACACACACACACACACACACACACACACACACACACACACACACACACACACACACACACACAGGAGAAGGGCCAATGGAGATAAAGCAAATGCAGTACATCATGGTTACTAAAGAAGATGTAAGGAAAATTATAAGCAATTTGGATATTAATAAATCAATGGGGCCTGATGGCATATCTGGAAGGTTGCTAAAAGAATGTAAGGATCAATTGTTGAACCCTGTATTTGATATTGTGGAAACCTCCATATGAACAGGAATAGTCCCGAAAGAGTGGAAAAGAGCTGACATTGTGCCTATATATAAGAATGGTAGTAGAATGGAACCGTTAAATTACAGACCAGTATCGTTGACTAGTATATTGTGCAAGGTATGTGAAGAAGTAATTAAAGCTAAGTGGAGTGAGTATCTAGAAAGTGAAAACATTCTGAGTGAAAGGCAGTTTGGTTTCAGAAAAGGAAGATCGTGCGTATCCAATTTATTATGTTTTTATTCAAGAGTGACTGACATACTACAACATAGAGAGGGATGGGTGGATGCTATCTACCTGGACTTGAGAAAGGCCTTTGATAAAGTGCCACACAATAGACTGATGTGGAAACTAAAGAAGATTGGAGGAGTAAATGATAAACTAGCAAAATGGATGGAAAATTACTTAGTGGGAAGAGAAATGAGAACAGTGGTGAAAGGAAGGAAGTCCGAGTGGAAGAAGGTAACCAGTGGAGTTCCACAAGGGTCAGTGCTTGGTCCCATCATGTTTTTGATTTATGTTAATGATATGCCAGTAGGAATTGACAGTTACATGAACATGTTTGCAGACGATACTAAAATTATGAGGAGAGTAAAGAATGTGGAAGATTGTAACAAGTTACAGGAAGATCTTGATAAAATATATGAGTGGAGTAAAGAGTGGCAGATGGAATTTAATATAAACAAGAGCCATGTTATGAAAATGGGAAGAAGTAGATACAGACCAAACAGGGATTACAGGCTGGGTGATGAGAAAATTAAAGAGACCAATGAGGAGAAAGACTTAGGAGTAACCGTGCAAAACACTTTGTCACCGGAGAAACACATTAACAAGATATTTTGGAAAACATATAACATGCTTCAAAATATTGGCCTTGCATTCCACTACCTAGATGAAGGAATGATGAAGAAGATATTATGCACCTTAATAAGACCCCAGTTAGAATATGCAGCTTGTGTCTGGTCACCGCATATGAAGAAAAATGTGAAGAAGGTGGAAAGGGTACAGAGGCTGGCAACAAGGATGGTACCAGGACTCAGGGAGTTAGACTATGAGGAAAGACTGAGGAAGCTGGGGCTGACCATACTAGAAGAGAGAAGAACAAGAGGAGACATGATAACTATGTATAAATTGGTGAACAAGATTGACATACTGGACAGGGAATTGATAAAGGTGACCACAAGTAATCATCTCCGAGGACATGGAAAAAAACTAATAAAGGACATCTGTCTAAATGACGTGAGAAAGTACAGTTTTCCGCATCGTAGTATTGATAACTGGAATAAACTGAGCAGTGATGTCATTGACGCGGTGTGTGTCAATGAGATGAAAGAGAGATATGACAGGAGTGGACAAGGAGACAGGACACAGAGAGCTTAGCTTGGGCCCTGTAATACACAAATAGGTAAATGCACACCCACACACACAATCGAGAGGGCTGGGTTTGATTCCCGGTAAGTGGCGAGGCAAATGGGCAAGCCTTTTAATGTGTGGCCCCTGTTCACCTAGCAGTTACTAAATAGGTATGGGATGTAACTCGAGGGTTTGTGGCCTCGCTCTCCCGGTGTGTGTTGTGTGTTGATGTGGTCTCAGTCCTACAGACATTACAGAGCTCGCTCTGTAATGAAGAAGACTGGCTGGGTGACCAGCAGGCTACCGAGGTGAATTACACACACACACACACACACACACACACACACACACACACACACACACACACACACACACACACACACACACACACAAGATAGGAAATGAAGACATAAAAACCAGTCATGAAGAAAAAGACCTTGGGGTGACAATTACCAATGACCTATCGCCAGAGAGACATATAAACAAAATAATTGGAGAAGTATTGAACTTATTGAGGAACATAAGAGTGGCGTCAGATATTTAGATGAAGAAATGATGAAGAAAATAATTACTGCAATGATAAGACCGAGGCTTGAATATGCAACAATACAGTGGGCTCGAACTTAAAGAAACACATAAGGAAACTAGAGAAAGTACAGAGGGCTGCAACAAAATGGTGCCTGACTTAAGAGATTTGACTTATGAAGACAGACTGAAAAGAATGCAACTTCCGACCCTGGAAAACAGAAGAGAAAGGGGAGACCTGATAGCAATATACAGAGTGATGATTGGCATGGAAAAATGGATAGGGAAGATCTGTGTATGTGGAATGAAAGAATGTCGAGAGGGCATGGGAAAAACTAAAATGGCCACTTATAGGAGAGATGTGAAAAATATAGCTTCCTCATAGAAGGGTGGAAGCATGGAATAGTTTAGACGTGGAAGTGGTCAACGCAAGGAATATTCATGATTTTAAGAAAAAGCTGGACATTAATAGATATGGAGACGGGACAACACGAGCATAGCTCTTTTCCCGTATGTTACAATTAGGTAAATACAATTAGGTAAATACACACACACACACACACACTACTTCATGGCTTAGTGGAAAAGGCCGAATCTGTGTTTGAACCTCACTAGGGACTGGTCACCTCTGGTGGGATTTTTCCACTAACAAGCATGGCAATTACTGTCTCCCCTGACCAGAGGGATGGGGTGTGTGGTGTGTGAGATCACAGTAATATCTGAAGATCAGTAATAATGAACTCTAAGCTCACACTGAGAGGGTAATGGCTGGTGGCTGCAGGTCTGCTCATGATCAAACCTTTGTGAATACACAAGCATGCACACACACTAACACATCCTGAAATTGGATTAGAAAACATTTTAGTCCCTCTGTCTTAATGGTGACTTTACATGCAAAGGTGTATAAGTAGGACCCAAACATGTAATCTAATTTTTTTATACTGCTATAGGATTCATTTGGGATTGTGCCTGTGGAATCAAAAAATTCTCTTTGATCATTCATCTTGCAGCCCTATCATCTTCACGTATGATAGCAAACCTCTATATGAAGGCACTCTAGTCCTTGCAACATTGGTTCAGAAGGCTGAAGTTGGAACTCAGCCTGCAAGTAAATCCAGTCATGAACCACGGGCTTCCACTTCAATAAGGAAAGCTTCCAGTGAAGTATCGGTGAGGAAGAACAATCTTCCAAACTCAGCTAGTGATGACGGAGGTGAGATTAATGCATATCTTCTTCATTGAGGGCTCTCTCTAATGCAGGGGTTCTCCACCTTTTTCTTGTTAAGAACCCCCCTAAGTTTTAAGACCATCTATCTGAACCTCCAGTAATCTGACATTGATTAGAATGTTAATTTAGTGACTAACACTAAATGCAATATGCAACGGTATACTGCAAAGGATGTTATTAGATCAGTCATCTAAGTACCTCTGGAAATCTTGTGAACCCCAAGTTGAGAACCCCTGAGCTTGTGGAAAAGCAAGTGTTGACATATGTATGAAAAAGACAAGTTTTTCTAAGATTATCTTGAAAACTTGTCACAAGATTTTTGTTGAGAAATAATATAAAGTCTTGTTAACTAGTTATTTCTCTGGCTAGAAGAAAATAAACACTCAAAATTTTGTCATGTGGAATGTCTTAGGTGGAATATTGCACACTTCATTTCTACAACGACATGTCAACTTGGTCAGTCTCCTTAAGATGACTTGTTTGATTTTCTAAGTGCTTCAAAATAGTCTGTTTTCTTTTATTATATATTGTCAGGGTAGGTAGTATTTCTTTACCATGAATGATGCATAATGGATACCAAGATTTATATAGAATTAACAATATATGATGTCATATTGTAAAGTTTTATTTTTCATAGTCAAATCAAACAAAGAATATGAAGGAGATAGAAGCATAGATGATAAATGGACAATATGTGTTGGCTCCTGACCGTTTTATCTACTAGTCACTTTTGTCATTATAGAAGGTTCATGAATTAATGCTTAAAAACTTAATTTCTTCTGAACATCACATGAATTACTGGCAGGTGCAGTTTCATTCTGAATAATACAACAGATAAAAACTGATACTTGACCAAACTTGAATCAATCTTTTTCTGGCTATTTACTGAAAGAGTAAGGTTAATAATAACAAGATGGATTGTTTATTAGTTTTTTGGAGCAACATTGTGTGTGTGGGCTTGCTGGCCTTTTGTAATCTCTATTTTCTTAGGATTACCAAAGAGTGTGATGAAATTTAATATATTGTACTAAGCAAATAATCACTTTCAACTCCAGATGTTACAGAAGTACAAGATGTTACTTTTCCATTGGAGAACTCAAGAGTTGAAGAAATACCACACCAGCAGAAAGATGCTGTTAGGGATGACACCTCTCACAGTGAGCCAGTAGTACCTTTGTCAAGAAATAACCACAAAACAGCACAAGAAGAGGAGGAGGATAGTGACACCGTACCATCATCACCTCCAGCAAAAAGGAGCAAATTCTTTTTCCGACGCTGCTTTGAAGCTACTTTCAACCCTGATACTCTTCCTGGCCATAATATCATCCTTGCAGAGGACTCTGATGAAGGGGATTAGTAGTTTAAGAACATAAAGGGACCTGGAAGAAGTCACTGAGCTTACAAGTTTGCAGTCCCCATATAAGACACACATATCCACTTATCATCCCTATCCATAAACTTGTGTAATCTTTTGAAGTTTCCAGTTCACTAAGTGCTAACAACCTGATTATTTAGTCTTCCATTCATTCACTTTTCTATTTAAAAGTCAATTTGTCTATTCTCTCTTTTTTTTTTTTTTTATTTCCTTATCAATCTTCTCAGGTTAGTACTAACAGAATGCCAAAAATAATATTTTGTTTTTCTTTATGGAATCATATTTTCATTCCTGCAATGGTCTTCAACAATTGAATTGCAATTTCAGTGAAGTGTGACTGCCCTGATTCTCTCAAATCAGTTTTGTTGAATAAGTATATTATGGTACTTTTTTTAAAGTATTATGTCATGTAAACTTCATTATGCTCCATATTTTATTTGGAAGAATTTTACTTATTTCATGGTAATTCAACTTTTTACTTTTATTTATGTTGATGAGCATCAATTTCTAATACCTTCAGTTGGTATCTGTATGTGTATGTGTGTGTGTAAACACTGAAAAATCATTGTGAAGGCAGGATTAATTGACCACAAAATATGATTGCAAAAGATAAACTTTTGTGGGACAGTAAAGATAAATGTGATTCCACTAATTTACCAAGTGCTCACTAAGGCCCAAATGAATATTAGTTGGCCTTGAATGCCCGTTACTACATTATGTTTATGACAAAAGGATTTGAACCATGTTCATGTTGCCTTTTAGTGAAGTTGACTTTTTTTCTAGTTTAGTTTTAGACCTTTCTCTTGTGCTGTGAATACCATCTAGACCATTCGAGATGTCATTGCTTCTACATATATGTATTTGGAAAGCTGAATCTTTCCCTACCTTCTTCCTTAGTTTAGATAAGTTGAGGTCTTAACATTGTAATTTCCCTTGCATAAAAAGCCATTTGTCCACATTAAGTTCCTATATTAATCATACATCACGAGCCAGTTTCTTTTTGTAGTTCAAATCAGCAACATACTCATATAACTATCGTATCTTTCTCAACATTTGATTGCTCTGTCACTTACAAGACTGTTAATCTTTTCTAGGTTCTATCAATGCCACTGCAGATTTTGATTCATATTTTTTTTTATATAATCTTACATAATACTTATTTCTCTAAGTAATTATTACTGTGGTTGATTATTTCTAATGTTTCATTTGCAAACATGTTTAATTGTACCTTGTATCTTTACATCAGAAGTTTGTAATGTCTAATGGGACTTATTTATCAAAACTTGCTCAGGCTATGCTCTTTTTTCATATAATGCTATAAAATATCGGAAACATGTCTGTGATAATACATTAGTACGCTAAGGCAAAAACAAATGTCTATTTTTGTATATAAATGGATTTTTTTGTGATGCCATTTTCATTATCACTGTTGAGCCTGGAAGTGAGTTGAGAACACAGGATGTTTGTGAGAGCACATGGGCCTGACATTAGAATAAGATGTGTGTGTGTGTGTGTGTGTGTGTGTGTTGTTATCTAGTTGTAAGATGCTGGATTTGAGAAAAAAAAAAAAAAAATCGTTATAAGGTGCTAGATGTGGAAAAAAAAAAGTCAAGAATGCATGCTGTGAAAATGACTTATCTGAGGGTGTGAGGAGTGACAAGATGGAAGGGTGAAAGGAGTGAGTCAACAAGAGATTTATTAGCATTTATGTAAGTGCTGGAATGGATGAAAATTATTTAGATAGTATGGCTATGCTGAAAAGATAAGAGGGAAAAGTTGGGATACTAATATATCATGCAGTCTATCACAGCATGAATTCTACCATGATCTTGTGTTGGCACTTCACTCACCTCACCCTCACTCACTTTACCTCACCTGTCTGCCACAGTGAATTCTACTGTGACATCACTTCACCTCTTGTATTGTCCACCTGTGGTCTACCATTCACATCATCTCACCTGTCCACATAAAAGGAAGCAAATGGAACTCCCAATTCAGAATGGAGTAATATCCCAAAGACTAGCTTCCTATAGACTCAGTGTTCCCTTAACAGCACAACAGTGTGGCTTTGGGATGCAAAAGTTATAAGTGATGGTCATCTTAAATGTGTGAAAAGCAATAATGACTTTTAAAACTAATGCATGTGTCCCATGGTCGAGAATCCTATAACGTCACTCAAACTGTCAATTCACTAATGATAGATAAGGGAGTTCAAGTGAAGTGCCATAACCATATCTCTTTACTTTATTACAACCAATATAATATCTAACAACAGTATATTTGGAAACTTTTATTACTGCACCCAAGTCTGTACCCACTGAGAAATATCCTCTGGGATAAAAAGAAGCATTCAGCAAATGCAAAACTGAATAACCTTGAAACTTATCCAGGTGATACTCAGTGGGCAGAAACTTTCTTTGATATTGCCACTCATTAACAACCATTTAACTACATGGACATTAAATGCAGGTCCCTCAACCAATGACAATAATGTTATTGTTTTCCATGCAAATACTACAACGTCTCAACTTAATTTTCCATTTTAATTTATAGAAATTCTATAATCTTTTTAACTAAGATGTTTAAAAAATGTATACTTAATTTCTACACATTTCAATTAACATGTTTAATTTGACTTGACTTGTTGTGCGACTGACTGGCAAATAGTCTATCATAAAATTACATACATATAACAACCTTTATACAGCATGTTAAAAAATTTACCTCATTTAAAAAAAACTGTATTACCATCTGTGTGTAGTGCATATTTGCACACAAGTCAAATGCCATTGTGTATATATATATATATATATATATATATATATATATATATATATATATATATATATATATATATATATATATATATATATATATAATTATATGTAAAAAGTCACAACCAAGAGGTGTGGGGTTTGAGTTTCTGGCCAGGTAACTAAGAGACCATTGAATTAAGCCTCCAGTCAGGCTAAATGCCCTGTTCATAAACCTGAGAACAGGTGTGCAACAAGGCAATGAAAAAGTGACCCCTAAATCTGACAGTAGATGACCAGCAGGTGTGTGTGTGTGTGTGTGTGTGTGTGTGTGTGTGTGTGTGTGTGTGTGTGTGTGTGTGTTTCACTGTTTGATCTGCTGCAGTCTCTGACGAGACAGCCAGACGTTACTCTACGGAACGAGCTCAGAGCTCATTATTTCCGATCTTCAGATAGGCCTGAGACCCCAGGCACACACCACACACCGGGACAACAAGGTCACAACTCCTCGATTTACATCCTGTACCTACTCACTGCTAGGTGAACAGGGCTACGTGAAAGGAGACACACCCAAATATCTCCACCCGGCCGGGGAATCGAACCCCGGTCCTCTGGCTTGTGAAGCCAGCGCTCTAACCACTGAGCTACCGGGCGTGTGTGTGTGTGTGTGTAATTCACCTTGGTCGCCTGCTGGTCACCCAGCCAGTCTTCCCCATTACGGAGTGAGCTCAGAGCTCATAGACCGATCTTCGGGTAGGACTGAGACCACAACACACTCCACACACCGGGAAAGTGAGGCCACAACCCCTCAACTTACTTCCCGTACCTATTTACTGCTAGGTGAACAGGGGCCACACATTAAGAGGCTTGCCGATATGCCTCGCTGCTTCCCGGGACTCGAACCCGGCCCTCTCGATTGTGAGTCGAGCATGCTAACCACTACACTACGGTGTGTGTGTGTGTGTATGTGTGTGTGTGTGTGTGTGTGTGTGTGTGTGTGTGTGTGTGTGTGTGTGTGTGTGTGTGTGCCAACAGTCTGTCTGTGTCTATGGAATCACTTGGGTCATTTGTTGTGAGACCAGAAACAATCCAAACTATGTACACAAGTGGCAAATAGTTAGTATAATCAATAAACGAAAGAATAAATTAATAAAAAAGTAAAAAATTAACAAACCTATCTATCCACACAGCAGACTGATATTCCCTCTCAAGGTGGGTGGCTGAGACAAGACAGCAAGCATTGTCTCTTTCTAGGAATACAGATATGGACGAGAAAATTCTCAGTCCTCTCACTTTACATATGAAATACATACATAAACAAATAAGTAGAAATATAGCAATAATTCACAATTAATAAAAAAAAAAAAGATATATAAGCATCAGTTAAAATGAACATACCAAAATAAAAAGAATAAAAACTAGAGAAAACAAGAAAAAATTAATTTCTCTTTGCACTGCACAAATATTACAGGCTGTTATTAGCCAAAAATTCATAGTATCTAATTTTCTTTGCTCTTCCTTTTCTGTGACTGCAATCACAAGAACAACATGATTCAAGAAGAGGCTGCCTGTCTTAAAAGGACTTAAAAGAGGAATTAGGATAAATTCATGGATGATGATGGCTGATGGTAAGTTTTGAGTAATCATGAGTTACCTTGTGTAAGTCAGCTGGCTTTTTAGTCTCCTTATTTTCTTATAATCTTAGATGTGTCATCAAGCCTACACTGTACCTGTGACATGGAAATGACAATACTGCCACCTACACGAACTACAGTAAAACTTCAAGTCAGACACTTTTTAAGGAAGGACCTGGAAGGAGTAACATGAAAACTTCAACAAATTTCTCTACATACAATACATGAAACAAAGAGCTAAAGGGATATCAGTAGGCAGTTTGGACATGAAGCATACTGCAGGAGACATACTGAACATCTTGCAGACATGGAATTGAAATGCAGTGCTGGGTTTTGATTAAGTCAAATTGGCCCTCTAAGTTAGTGAGGTTTTACTATAGTATTACAATTTTCTCTATGCTTAAGAAGCCTAATCTTTCATATGTATGATACCTATTTGGTGACGGTGAGAAGAGAGCTGCTAAGAAAGGAGAGCATTTGGTACTTATAAAAATGAATGACACATGGCAAATTACAGGCAGTGTAGTAGATTAGTTGGCTGCTTCTTTTTCAAACGATGAAATGGGACTTAAGTAACAAACTTCACTGGCAACTCATAGAGCAGGTAAATGGTTGCCTTACCATATCAAATGTTGTGTAAAGAATCAGTATGCTTCTCATTTCATTAATTCATTACATTAGACTGCATCTATAAACCAGCCTGACAAACTACCCTTACACACACACACACACACACACACACACACACACACAAACATCCATCCAAACATTCCCTAATCTATATCACTAAGAGCACTCTATCTGCCTCACTTTTTCACAGCAACAAAGCTGAACCTGAGGACAAAAGTAACACTGTTCAAAGTGAGGAAGTCAATGACTGTGAGGGCAACCACTTTATGACCCAACACTTATCAATCTGGCACCATGACCTAATCTGGCAACCATCCCATTACCAGTTTGCCTCCACTCTCTGGTAGTAGTGTTGTTATTTTTTCCTTTGTTAGTGTTGGACCATTGTTGTGTTGTATTGTCCAATGGTACTCAATACACAGGAGGTATTTTTAAAAATTTCACTTGGTCAACCCTTGTTCAAAATAAACTATTTTGGTGCTGGAGTGGTGAAATGATGCTCTGGATTCCACTCTCTACAATACCTCCCACATAAATATAACAGATTTTAAATATTTAATCTCTGTAAAATTAGCAGCAAAGATCTATAATTTAAAAGATGGTGGGGCAGAGAGGTACTGACGGGCATCATTAATTTACTTCCCAGTTGTGTCCTTGCCACAATACTGCTTGTTTTAAGTGAGAACTAAAGTTTGTTAGTTTCTTTGAAGGAACTAAGTGCAACATTGCTGCATATAGATACATAATATCAAATAAAAAAATCACCTTAGCACTTGAGTCTCTAAGGATGGGAGAAGACAGATCCTCATTGATCACTCTTAAAAAAATGTCTGCAGTGCAAGCAAACAAAACCACCAGCACCAACAATAAATCTAAGAATTAAGTTCACAGTATCTTTACATTCCTTATCATCTCGAGGTCACTTCCAGCAGGTATGAATTTTCATTTCAAGAAATTATCCTTGAGATGATTACATGTAAGTATTATGGTTGAGAGAGAGAGAGAGAGAGAGAGAGAGAGAGAGAGAGAGAGAGAGAGAGAGAGAGAGAGAGAGAGAGAGAGAGAGAGAGAGAGAGAGAGAGAGAGAGAGAGAGAGAGAGAGAGAGAGAGAAGCATGTCAGGGTTGTGGTGCTAATTTCTAATAATAATAATAATAAAATAAAATGAAGAAAAAATGATAATTAGAAAAAAAGCAAGGAATGTCAATCACACAGCTGAAGGCTTCTTTGCCTGATCTTGAACCTTTGCTGAAAAACTGTTCTAAAGGAAGAAAATGGTAAACCATTTTTTCACATTGTATCACTATGCATCCAAGTGAAGCACTGAAGACATCATGCTAACCTAATATGAAATACTTTCAGACATCCTGAAGTAATTTCTCTAAACATGGCTTAAAAGAATTCTGTCTACCTGACTACCACATACCTTTGCAGGAAGAGTGCAATGTTAAGACTTTACACAAAACTACTTTCCCATAGCAACAATTATCATGTCTGGAAAGTCTTATCATTCTTGAATGCAAATATCTTCAGTCTATTCCTCATACAGTATATACTTAATTTTTGGACTTTAATTCATAAAAATAGTATATAAAAATTCATTCCTATTAGAAATATCCATCAGGTATCTGTCTCTATACTTGACTGCCATCTTCAGTGAAGGAATAGAATGAAAGATGAATTACTTGACTGTCCTAACAACTGGTGATAATAAGATTACATTCATGGACAGTTACTACCAAGATTCAATACTTATTCCCAGTAAGATGTTTGAAAAAACAGGGAGGGATATTCCACTATGTCATATTAATTCCCATTGATAATAAGCAGCAAATCCTTAGCTCAATACCATTATCATTTTGTTCCAGGTCCTTATTTTTTCTTAAATGATTAAAAAGCTGATGTATTTTTCCTCTCCCCACCACCTGTCTAACCACTGATACTGCTTTTCCATATATGTGCTGAAGGAAAGTTCTGTCTGTATGATAGCCCCTTCAATGTGTATTCCTGGTTGCTTGCTGGTCACCCAGCCAGTCTTCCCCATTACTGAGGAAGCTCAGAGCTCATACACCGATCTTTGGGTAGGGCTAAGACCATGCCACCCTCCACACATCAGGAAAGCGAGGCTACGACCCCTCAAATTGTATCCCATACCTACTTGCTTCTTGGTGAACAGGGGCTACACATTATGAGGCTTGCCCATTTGCCTCACTGCACCCAGGACTCGAACCTGGGCCTTCTTGGTTGTGAGCCGAGTGTGCTAACCACTACACTATGCAGGTGTGTGTGTGTGTGTGTGTGTGTGTGTGTGTGTGTGTGTGTGTGTGTGTTATTCACCATGGTCGTCTGCTGGTCACCCAGCCAGCCTTTTCCCTACAGAAAGAGCTCAGAGCTCGTAGTGACCGATCATCGGGTAGGACCGAGACCACACCACATTCCACACACCGGGAAAGTGAGGCCACAACCCCTCGAGTTACATCCCGTACCTATTTACTGCTAGGTGAACAGGGGCTACATATTAAGAGGTTTGCCCATTTGCCTCGCCGCCCCGGGACTCGAACCCGGGCTCTCTCGATTGTGAGTCGAGTGTGCTAACCACTACACTATGCGGTGTGTGTGTGTGTGTGTGTGTGTGTGTGTGTGTGTGTGTGTGTGTGTGTGTGTGTGTGAGAGAGAGAGAGAGAGAGAGAGAGAGAGAGAGAGAGAGAGAGAGAGAGAGAGAGAGAGAGAGAGAGAGAGAGAGAGAGAGAGAGAGAGAGAGAGAGAGAGAGAGAGAGAGAGAGAGAGAGAGAATATTTCCTGTCTACAGTTCACTGGTGCATAGTCTATATTTATGAATACTTTGTCAAACATCAGTAATAAATACTACAATTTGATGAACATCCTAAATTTATATAGTGGCAGTCTATTGACATTCATGGGCAACAGGGATCACATACAGGAACAAAAGTACCGTAACTTCTGAATAAGCACTGAATAATTAAATAAAACATAATCAACATAAAAATTTCTTGCAAACTATGGCTTTACTGACAAAGTAATGAAAAGTAATAATAATAAAATAGACAAATCAATGACTAAAACAAACATAAAATTGGAACTATGCTCAAATAATATCAAACTGCAAGGAAACCAACAGCACAAATACTAACAGATTACCACAAATGTCATTGACTTTTCATGGAGGTAAGTTTGCGGTTTCTTGCTCTGCTCTCGGTGCGTGCGTGAGTGTACTCAAACCACAGAATGTTAGGGATGAGGGATGTGTCTCGGATCATCAGCCTCTCACATACACTCCTGAAAAAATGAACATCCTATGATAATCTAAGTACTAAGGTAAAAGTATTTTTTCAAAACACTCCAGAAAAGAAATATGTAAGTAACTTGTAATTACTCTACTTCAATTCTCAGGTATGTGTGCTCTCGTGATCTAGTTTACACTCTCAAATATTCTGAAAGAAGAAATATCTTGTAATCACTTAAACTCCTGTGTTCACATATTGTTCATAATACATTTCACATAAAAAATCCTCATGGAAAAGTACATATTTTGTAATTATTCTATTTTTCAAGTATGAACAATTTTCATAGTAAAGTATATATCAAATAACACACCTTAAAATATGAATACCTTATCATAGTTCTAATTCTCAACAATATTATGACAAGACATTTCCCAGATACAGTAGTTATAATTTCAGTGTGCCTCCTACATGATGCTCACCAGGATGCCACTGTGGGGAACAGTGGAGTGAAGAGAACATGGACCACCACAAACCAGCCACAGCCTAACAGCATCCCCACCATGGCCCCCAGCAATACCTGGGCCCATGAGTGATACAGCAAGTACACTCTGCAGCAACAATGTCAGGTTAGATACTGCAACATCCTCTTGCTATAGAAAAGTGATACTGATGCAATAAGTGAAGAAAACACCAAATTAAGAAAATGACTATTATATCTTGCATTCCCTAATATTTTTTTTTTTGACAATGGTACAGTTACAATTTATAGGTGAGTAGCATGTGACACTCAGCTTCATCATGTCAGATATTTTTACTTATCCTCAAGTCCTCAGATTTGGTAAGAATTTATCAATTGTCTAATTTTTCTTACTAGTCTGTTCGTAGTTCAGAGGATTTTGGATTGAGGGAAGCTATAAAACCTAATGAAATGATTGCCAACAAATTAAGGATTTATTAACTTCCTCTATGTTCTTTAATGAATATTACATCCTACATTCATGTGCTGTTAACTAAGTGAGAGCAGCACCTGGAGTAAGCAACAATAGCAGCCGCAGTGATGAGGCCGACAGCTACGAGCACCTTCCACAACAGCTCCATCACATAATTACTGATGTGGTGTAACCTGAAAAATAATGATGAAAATTAACAAATATCTTTAGAATATGTGTTGCCATAATTTTCATCTATTAAAAAAAAGAAAAAAAAATATTAACAGGTGGTTAAATGCAATACTTTGTATTCTTCGTCAAACAATTTGTCCTAGGAAAACATAAACAACAATTACTCCAATAATTACAACAGTAATTCATGCAAGACTTAACATATGCTTAGTAACTCTGAGAGTGTCCTAGTGCACAACTTAAATATTCAACAAACACTAAACTGTTTGAGATGTTACTGATTTGTACCTTTGACAACTCTCTCCAGACTAAACAAGCACACAACCCATACTAGAACATACATATCTCCATTAAGTATTATCATTGCTAAGATGTGTGTAAAGTCTATTAATTGGCACCAACCTAAATATTAAGAAGAGGACAGAATAACTGGCAAAGAACCACATCATTTGTGAGTGGGATGATGGCATTCCATATTCAGTATAGAGTCCACCCCGCTGCACTGGCCGAGGCTCTGCAATGATGTTCTTCAACACCAGGTTGATTCCTTCATTTATTAAAGCGCCAACAAAGAATGTGATCTGCAGAGAAGAATAAAAAACTAAATAAAATAAAATAAAATAGAATAAATCCATGGAAAGAAAATAAATTGTCAGCTTTTATGAAATATATGCAGAACAAGTATCAGAAGATGGCAGATATAGATATCATATAAGGTTGAGTAACTTCCTTTATTGTTCCAATGCCATTACCAACTTTTGCTACAGATAGATTCTAAATATTTCAGAGGACTAATGATGGAAGAGGACACACTAAACTGTATGTGGGTGTTGACTGTTGAGAAAGATTATATAATTTCAATAATTTTTCCTCAAAATTTTCTTTACTGAAACTGTTGTTTAGAATATAATAACAAACATATACTCACTGTGTGTAGATCTCTTCTAAACAAAATTAATGTCACAAAACCAACAATAATTGCCATGGGGGTCAAGCTGCACACTGCCAAAAACTTTCCAATGAGATCACCTGGGAATGGCAAAGAATACTGCAATATAGTGACAGGTTGAATCATATATATTTACTCTACAAGGAAATGTTTGGTTATAAAGGAGCTGCTGAAAGACTAAATTAACATAATACATATAAACATAAAGAACCTACTTAACTGCTGCTTTCCTCAAAAAAATGAAAACTATGTAAATGCATGTTCTGAGATCTGAAATTATAAATTCATCAATATCTTGGGGAATATGAAGATAACCTTAGCCTCTTATCCTGAAGTTAGTACTTGCATGTCAGATAAAAATCAAGGCTGCAGATTATCACGCGACATGAACTTCCAGACACTTGTTGGGAAAAAAAAAAAAAAAAAAAAGGTAAAAGGTTGGTAAAACTAGAAGTTATACAGCCCTTTTTTCCACTTATTAAAGGGTTTGAAGATCTTGTGATTCTTATGAACCTTGGAGTAGTCCTGTGATGCTATCACAGGAGCAGCAGGAGGCTATTTTCCTCAGGGAAGGCCTGTATGTCAGGCACACATGGTGATGAAATGGATGGTTCTCGAGTTCTTTTTAAATTCTGAGAGAGGACTTGAACCTATGCACCCCTTACATCCCTCATTCCAAACCTAAAGTGCATCACTCTACTCGCTGTGTCACAAAGGCACAATTGCTGTTCTTGTTGTTGTGATGGGGCTACCTTTCTTGATTTTGATTTTTTTTTTTTTTTACGGTAAGGCCTATAGTGCCTGTAAGCACACTTGAAGAGTGTATGGGAAGCGCTGTTCAATTTCCGCCCATTAGTGGCGCAGGCAATTTTATTTATAGTGGTACCCATATTAGGGCCCATATCACCACCCAAGCTCATCTTGAGTGTAACCACCTAGAACCTGGGTATCATGGTGACATGTAGGTAACTTTAAACCACTCAACAAATGGCAAAGTGTTTTAAGGCTGTACATGGTGGGATTCAAACCTATGCGTGGACGTCTGCCCAATCCCACGCTCACCACATTATCCACTACGCCACCGCCTCCATAATACTCTCTCTGGTATCCTAACCTGACTAAGTTTAACCAAACAAGGATAAGGTTTTGATAGGTTAGGATGCTGGTGGTAAGATCAAGAACATGGCAACCACTACATTAAGTACAGAAGGGCTGTGCAACTTCTTAAATTTACCACTGTTTTACCTTACTTTTTAGTTAATTTTTTTTTTTTTGTGGGGCCCTTTAATAAGTTTCTGGAAGTTGATCCATAAATGTTTTATGTGATATTCTGCAACCTTAAGTCTGCGCTTTCTTAATACACTCAACCCTCTCAACAACGGACCTCTCATCAACGGATTTCGGAAATTACGGACAAATTCTGGAGTCTGGTTTAATCTACGGACGAATATCAAAATGCGCGCGATTGTCCGTTCCCGGCAAATTATTGTCCGGTAGGTGGCGGGTCGGTCATGTCATCAGCTGTTGGCCGCCATGTTTAATCTTCAGTGCGTGCATTTTCAACCAACAGCGAACATTGTCCAGTGCTTACCACGGCTTTTTTATGCATTTGTACCCTTCCCATGAGTGCTTAACCTATCCAAAATGCTTCCTAAACCTAGTAAACCAGTGAAGCGTAATCAAAAGGCTCTTCCACTGGTTGCTAAGCTTGAACTAATACAAAAATTAGAAAACGGAACAAGTGTTGCGAAGCTGTGCGAGGAGTATGGGGTGGCCAAACAGACTGTTCCAGACATCAAGAAAGCCAAGCCTAAATTAATGGAATATGCTGCCCAGTATTGTGTCGATGCCACAGCTAGTTAGAGTGGCAAAGGATTACCTAGGAAACATATGAAGACTGCAAGAGAAACTGGGTTAGATGCCGCGGTAATGAAATGGTACGTGCAGGAACGATCTGTGGGGATTAATGTGCGTGGTGTGGAGATAATGTCAGCCACCAATCGTCTAGCGGTCAAGCTTGGGCTACCAGATTTCAGGGCTAGTGACGGCTAGTGACAAGTGTTCTAGGTCCTTGTACATATGTAAATAATCCTGCTGTTCGTATTAAGGTGAGAGAACCTCGCTTTCTGTATTGTTTATTAATATTTATTAAACTGACCATGCTCATGTCATCTATTTCAGGTTATTTGTTGTACTTAATGCTTTGTAATATTGCTTGAATGATTTCTTAATGATTACACAGTATTTTACGTACATTTTATACAGTTTTTTACATACTTTTTCAATCTACGGACAGGGTCGTGCACGCATTTGATCGTTGTTTTGAGGATCGAGTGTATACATGTCCTGTCTGTTCTCCTTGATTCCCAGCTCCCCTTCGCAGCTCCTCCACCCAGCTGATTTGACATCACGTATATGAAGCCAGGGTATTGGTCAATATGGCAATGTCCTAATATCCTCCCTATTTCTCTATTCATTACCTTTTTTTTTCAATCTCTTGTTTTATTCCCATTTCTTCCATTCATTATCCATTTTCTCTCTATCCTGTTTTATTTCCACTTCCTCCATTTATTATCCATTTCCTTTCTATCTCCTGTTTTGATCCAATTTCCTCCATTTATTATCTTTCCTTTCTTTTTCCCTTGTTGACCAATAGCGTGGCTTCATATTATGTGATGTCAAGTCAGCTGGGTGGAGGAGCTGCAAAGGGCGAGCCAGGATGTGTATATTAAGAGCGCCCTTAAGTCTTGCCGACATGTATGTATATAAGTATTAACCTCAAAAGAAGAGGCCAAGGTTAGCTCCTTATCCACTTTTAGCTTTTATGAATAGACATCACTGAATTAAGGACAGACAGGGAGATAATGATTAAACAATTGGTTAACACTTGAGACAGAAAACTGCAAGCATTATATTCAGGATTAATATGCTCTAAGTGGGTCTTTTTATTTAATTGTTTTTGTTGTCCTTGGCCAGATTTCCTCTTTCACACACACATACATATACATAAAAAAAATAATAATTAATTAAAAAAGTCATGTAACAAAATACTTCTAGATAGATTACCCAGGAACCTGCAGGGTTTACATTATGTTAAGAAAAAATTATACATCTAACACATCACACCATGCAAACAAGGGAAAGTAGTAAGACTATAGGTTAACACAAGTAACATCCTGCACACTTACCATTTGGATATTCTACGTAAGTAAGCGAGAAAGGCTTCCACTCTAAGTCTGCCATAGCTGCCGAGCTGGTGGTGGATGGTGAGCGGCTGCTGGCGATGTATGTATGGCCTGCGTGTGTCCCGGTGTGGCCTGCAGCCTGCCACCTACCACCTGCTGCCTCACAACAATACAACAATGGATTTTATTCTTAAACGCTTCGGGCATTCATATGGCCTATTTTAATACACTACAATGATGAAAAGTTGAGGGTACCTTAGATTTTTTCAAATTGCCGATGCAGAATTCTTGTTAAATGCTCACCAAAAGTAATGAAAACACTCTTGAAAATGCCAATACCTTGCACTGCAGTTTGGTGTCATACAAGTAAATGAACTAAGAGATCACAGACTTTAAACATACGGGCCAGTCGTTCTCTAAGTGTCGAGACAGTATTGCTTGCCTATGATCACTTCTGCATCTGTTTCCAGTCAAGCCTCGGCCCTCGGGTCTCGCCTCGCCAATGCAAATGTAAACAAACAGGAGGCAGCGCCGCAGCTCACCGTCCCGTTGTCGGCAGAAACTATTTTTCTTCTTGTAACACGTTTCATTGAATCGCTTCTTCGGTTGTTCCCTTCTTTCTTCTGTCATTCAGTCTACTTCAATTAGTCTCTGTCTTTCTTTTTTCCCATCTGTGTGCCAGGAACATATCTCATGATTTCGTCCGATTCCAGTCTCCATATATTAGTACCGTGCCGATCTCTCCTAGTTTCCTACACCAAATATGACTGACATTTTCCTTCACTTGTCTTATCTCTTCCTCTCACGTCTCACAATCCACTATGATATGTTCTATTGTCTCCACTCCTGTACAGAAACTGCAGCTTCGCTCTTGTTACTCCCTTCTACTATTTCTTACCACCGTCTTGCACTAAACAACAACTTAAAATTAATTATACTACCCAGTCTCCTGTATGCCATCATATTCTCTAGCTTCTGTTTTCTCGTAGATATACCATTTCAAAATGGATTTTTTTTCTCCAAAACCATGTCTATTTCCTCCACCATTCTTTTTTTTTATCTTTCTATTTACATCCTTAGATGTTATACACATTCTTTGTCCTCCTAGTTTCCCATCTCTTTAATGTTCCTATCATTGCTCAAACAATTTACTCCCTCAGTCTCCTACTTGCCAGTGAAGTGCCTCTGGTCTCTTTTTCCGTAAGCGTCTTATACGTGTTATCCCATCTGGAGGAGGGCTGAAGGTCATGGAAGAGATTCACCATCCCTTCATCAGGAGCATGACGCCCTTGGTGTACTGCGACGCCGTGGTCTCTTTAACACTCCCCGAAGTGTCGAGTGCTGCAGCACCTGCAGAGAGTTAACAGTCATGAGATGCAAATGGGTAGATGGTCATTTCCGTGGGAGTCGTCGATGACTTCTCAGAAGTCACGGAGTATATTTGGCGAGAGCAATGATAAATCAATGGCAGACCAGTCCGATCATCTACACAAGTTGCACTTCCATCATTCAGAAGACAGAGGTTTGTCTGTACGAGTATGTTTACTATCTGCTCCCCACGTACACTTGACCTCTCACTTCCCCATTGTTGATGATGGGCGTTAAAGTCGCCAACAACTAATCTGTTGCCCGGAAGCTGGCTAATTAGATATGTAATGTCATCATCAACAATGGGGGTATAGGGAGTTAAGTAGAGGGAACAGCCAGCCAGATACGTGTCGTTGAATCTCACACTGCACGCGACAGCTTCCAGAGGTATTCAACGTCACTTCTGTTTGTGTCAGTGTTTTGTGTATGTATATAGCAACGCCGTGTCCCTCATATCTTCTATATGGGTGGTAGAGTTTTAGCACTGCAGGATCAGGCTGATCCTGCAGTGCTAAAACTTCGACGGTGCGGGAGCGGCGAGGACATGAGAAGGGCGTTGGCGTTCAAGTTTTGTTAAATTTAATTTTTTATACTTGTCAGTCTTTTCATCCTTGCTGGAAGTGTGCAAAAAATAGGAGAGAGATATGAAATAGAGAAAGTGATAGGAGTAGAAGTTTTAGTGGAAGTAGAAGTATTCTTGGCAGATGATGAGTTGGAGGGATTGAAGGGGAAGCTGTGATGGTAGATGGGACAGGCAGTAGGTCAGTCTGAATGGCAACAGTACACATCTTGGGTGGAGCCCTACTGTTGAAGAGTGGGAAACGTTTGAAGCAGGCGCGGCCTGCATCTGCTTCACTCGCATCCTTGCTTCATAGTAAGAAATTCCCTCAGTAGCTTTAACTGCAGACCTCTTTCTCCACTTTCCACGCGGGACAATCGCTTAACAAAGTGGAGTGAGCACCCTCACAGTTACGGCACTTTTCTACCAAGGATGTGCACTGGTTCACCGAGTGGCCCTCTCCTGCGCATCTGCCGCAGTAAGCATGGGAAGAAGACCGACAAGCGTTGCCATGGTGACCGTAAAGCTGACACTTGAAATAACGGAGAGGATTCGAAATGTAGGGGCAAACGGGAACCGACTCGTACCCTACATGAACCCTCTCTGGTAACTTAGCAGCACTGTAGGTGAAAATGACCGAAACCGTGCTCCTTTTGATACCGTCGACCATTTTAGTTATTTCGCGAGCTTCAATAACGTCCTGGTCAGCCATGCAATCGACAATCTCGGTCGAGTCCATGTCCACAAAATCGCGGTGGGAGGCGACTCCCCGACACGAGTTCATGGACACCGGAATCGAAGCCTCTATCTCGATGTCATGGATGCGCTTGAGCTTCAACAGTGACTTGACTTGATTTACGATAAGTGTTTGAACTAATAAGTCACCACTAGACTAGCAAGCTTCTTTACACTGATAACATTTCCAATATGGCAGTCAATTACCTTCTTGATAATAAATGAGTTAACTAATTAGAGAGGCGGGTGTTCGTCTTAGAGTGAAGAGTCACATAAGTCGCTTTGGTGGGGTCGATAGACAGTCAGCTGGCAGTCGGTGCTTGTCGATCAGTATGAAGAAGCAAAGCTAAAAACACGGGGCAATTGGATTCCTAACTTCATTTAACTAATGTCAAAGCCTGATGGGCGTACAAATAATCCTCAGAGGTGGGTCAAGAACAGAGCGCAGGACGCGTGTTTGTACACGGTGTCTGAGCCGACTCTTGAGAGATTAATTTTTTTTTTTTTTTTTTGGCCATCACCCTGGCATGGGTATTAGGCCAATTTTTATATTTTTTATTTATTCTTTTTATTCTAATTTATGAATTTGGCAGTTTTTAATATATACAATTGCTTATTTACTTAATGTAACTTTTTAATTGTTTATTTATTTATTTATTTTATTTTTTGATATTTTTTGAATAATAACATTATGTACACACTCATAATTTCATACACGCTTCATTTACACAGGAATCTTACTTCTATCTCAAAACTATTATCCTTTGTCAGGGCATGTGGGAGGGAGGGATTACTCACAAGCACACAGGGTGGCTACGTAGCATCACTATATATACGTATTGCACATATTACATGAACAGGGAAAACATTCACATCAGATCACGCAAGACTGAAATCATACATATTTTCATACTTTTATTTACATACGTAATATTGTTGAAATATTTACAGTGCAAAATGAATATATACACATTTATCACAACTCTCTGATTAAATTGGCCTCAGTCAGGTAAATCATCAATCTATCGACCACTGAGAGAAATTAAATAGTCTGCCTTTTAAGCACCTCATTTCTTGTCCCGCGGGAGTTGCCAACACTCGCTGTACAACTAGATACAATTTGATATATACTGCTTTGACAAATAACCAAAGCTGAACACGATAACGAAGAGAAAGATGTCACAATAACCAGTAAATCATTGTGTGATATTTTTACTAGTATAGTATCTCATTGATAATAGATTTAGTAATAGATAGTTATCACACACGTAGTGCGTTCACATACATACCTTCTGCTACTGGTTAAAACGGCAGTATTGGTATTGTGGTGGCGGTGGTGGTAACAGTGGTGGTGGCGGTGGGCTATACTGACCCATACACACCCACACACAGCCATAAACACTCAAAAAACACTCTTTTATACCGAAAACACTCGTAAACACACTCGAAACATCCCACACACATCCAGAACATGTCTACACACACACGTAAAGTGAAGTGAAGTGTTACTATATTACCGACAGTTTTCAAGCAGCACCAAACACCAGTTAAGCACCAGCACCAATCTGCAAGACAAACAGTGCAAGCCTTCGCCACAACCCTCTACACAGCCATATCTTCATCAATTAAAGGTATTTATAAAGCCATTCACTTACTGTCAAGATTCCTTTACATATGAGTGAAAACAGTACGCAAATATTTAAGTGATAGGTATAAAAAAAAGCAGTGTCAGTATTAACAGCTGATATTTGCTTCCTTCACTTACGGTAAGCCAAACATGTGTCAGAATTCAGCCACTAGTCTAACATTTCATATCCCATGGTCAAAAGTTCCCTATACGGCTTAATTTTGGCTTGGTGAGATGATAAAGGTAACATATGGAGCGCGCTCCCGGTGTTGCCTCTGGGGCCCGTCCCTCTGAGGTCCCCAAGCCATCACCCGCCCCCCCAGCAGCCTGCGGGGTCAAATACTTTTTTTCAAATATTTCCTAACTGTAATATTACATTTCAATGGTATGTTTTTATGGTTTCTATAAATGTTTCGTTGTGTTTGAAGTGTTTTCCACCGCGCGTGTGTTGAGTAAATTGTTTAGTTGTGTTTTATGGCGTATGTTAAAGGCTTTTTAACGGTCAAAAATTTTACTTTCCCATTTTGAGTTTTTTTTTGTATTTGAAGATATAAGTAGGCCTCTATTGTATCAAAAAATCGTCTATGATCTTTTAAGGGTGAAATATATAACCTTTGATGCTGTTGAACAAAAGTCTTATTTTTCTTTATTTTATTTGCTCACGTTTCTGCTTCTCGTTCTAACTCGCTGTAGAAAGCCTTAAAAGATAGCTCAGACTCCCTGAAATGTGGTAAAGTACTCGCCAAGTGAAAATGGCTTGACTTTCCAGGACGTTTCAGGAAAGTTATTGTTGAAAATGTTTTATACTTTTAACGTAATTAATTCAGACAATTTTTAAAAACTAGCTGAACTGGATACATTTTGATATTTTGAAAATGTTTAAATATTTATCACATCATAAAATGTCATGCATTCGGTCATGGCTTCGTTTTTTTTTTACTAAAAGTCATTTTTTAAATCAAATTATTTACGTAATCTAGCTGAGTCACCCCAGTTCCCGTTCTCTCTGATGACCACAGTCCAGGTGGTGACTCATCATAGCCCTGGGCTGGCGCCTCTTTTTCCAACACACCAGTTCATCAATATTTTGCCTAATATCTAGTGATTTCCACGTATCTTCGTGTGTTTCTAGGTTCAGGTGTGTAGATATTGGTAGCAGGAGGAGGAAGAAAGGAGAAATAAAGGAGGATAAGGAGGAAGGAAGGAGGAAAAGGAGCAGCAGCCAATTAAGCCACAATACTTAAGTCACCCTCCATTTCCTCAATATTTTGTCTAACATCTAGTGTTTTGATGTGTTTCTAGGCTCAGGTCTGTAGATGGAAGCAATAGAAGAAAGAAGGAGAAACAATGGAGGAGGATGAAGAAGAAATGCGAAATAGAGGCGCAATAGGAGAAGGAACCAAGGTGTAATAATTAGGTAAGTGTCCTATTTAATCTTAACGTTCTTTATAATGCATACTGTTGGTTTAGGGATATATTTGGGGTGTTTCAAGTATGTTCAGTAGTGTTACAGGCTGTTATGAGTATATTTTGGTGTACTTTCCATGTTTTCAGTGTGTTTTAGGCCTTATAGGTATATTTTGCGTACCTTGAGTATGCGGACTGAGAAGTGTTTCAGTATTTGCATGTTTTGAGTAAGAGGTTGTGTGGTATTTCGAGTGTTTTTGGGTTAATTTTGAATGTTTTAAGCTGTGTGGATGTGTGTTAGGAATCTTTTAGATGTGTGTGAGGGTGATTTGGGTATATAATGGGTATTTCTAGTGATTATTAGATGTGTTTGAGGATATTTTGAGGTGTTGCATGGGTTTTTGGGTGTAGTAGGGGATGATATTGAGTGTTGTAAGTGGTTTGGGTGTGTGGGGGTGATTTTAGGTTTATATTGGATGTTTCTAGTGAGTTTTAGTTGTGTCTTGGTGCATTTTGAGGTGTTGCATGGTATTTTGAGTTGTTTAATGTTAGTTTTGAGTGTTTTAAATTATTTGGGTGTGTATGGGGTGATTTTGGCGTATAGTTGTGTTTGTAGAGAATGTGTATGTATTTTGGTGCCTTTTGAGAGATTGCTTGGTTTTATAAGTGAGTTTTGGGTTAGTTTTGAGTTTTGTAAGTGGTTTGTGTGTGTATTTGGGTGGTTCATATATTATTTGTGCAATTTCTTTGAATAATGGATACAAGCTTGCCTGCAGTACACATGATTGTATCATACTCTACTTCGCTCATCTGTAGATATTGGCATTTGCAAGATTCCTAAATAATATTAATGATAACATTCTTATAAATAAGCACTATACAGTATAGTGATTTGTAACTCATGTTTATCTACTATCTGTATTCATGTGGAACCGTTAAAGCGGAACTGTTTCCAAGAATTGGAACCGGATCGATCTACCGCCAGTTCACAAGATTTCCAGGGGTACTTAGGCTAGTCTAATATCCTTTGCAGTATACCATCCCACGTTGAGTTAGTGTCAGTTCACTGTTCAGTGTCAGATTACAGGAGGTTCGGGTTATGGTCTTATAACTAAGAGTGTTCTTAACGAGAAAATGGTTGAGAACCTCGATCTACTATAGTCACAAATACGAATATGAACTCAAGGGAAGTTCCGAGTGGTGGTTCCTGGATGAAATCTAATTGCTTATCTAAGGCTGTCTTCATCATATACAGAATAACAGTACATCCCACAGCCTCTCACCACTTAAAAATATATCACATGAACTACATTTAAGATTCTGCCACTGCCACATGCCCTAGTGCTCCCTGGCCATGCAGTATCTTAATTACTATGCCCAGCGCCAGCAGTCCTTTGGTTACTATCGCAGCAATTCTCCTCTCTCTGCCTTACTTTTCTGTCCAAGCATGCTAATTAACGCATTCCCAAACTTTCCATCGTCTTATACCAACTACTTTTAACAGGCTCTTTAATTAAGAAGGTAAAAATTTTTCAGGCGAGGTTTCAATCGAAAAAAAAAACTTTTAAAAATATACTACGGTAATAATTAGAACAGCAGCACGATAACGTATGTGGATCATCTCTATGAACTAAAAAAAAAAAAAAAAAAAAAAAAAAAATTTAGCCTACTGCATCTAATAATCCAATACTTTTTTTTCTTTACAAGTATGAAGTTTCATAACATATATCAACAGAAAACATATGATAGATGTGTGATGAATGAACGCACGATAGATAACACGCACTTAATAAATAGGTCGACAAGAAACCCCTACACACAAAAGCAGCAGAAGATCGAACGAGAGAAGACGAAAAAAGAGACGAAAGGCACTCATACCTACATGCAGTGAGAAAGCTTACGTGGTGAAATGAAATTCACCACACACACACACACACACACACACTGTGGAAAGCGCGAACAAGAACAAGAAATGAGAGAGAGAGAGAGAGAGAGAGAGAGAGAGAGAAAGAGAGAGGAAAGCCAAATAGATACGTCGGCCAACACACCAATCACGTAAAAAAAAAAAAAAAAAAAGATTGTAAGATGAAACTCGCGAGGAAAGAGCAGACGGTAAAAGAGGATGAAGGAGAGAGGAAAGCTCGATCTTTATGTACACACACACACACACACACACACACACACACACACAAAAAAAAAAAAAAAAAAAAACAAGATCTAGTGATGTTCGATAGTAAGATATGAAACTTGATCTCTCCCGTGGTCAGGAATGCGGAAGGAATAACAAACGAACGAGAGAGAAAGGAAAGAAAGAGGGCGGGAGAGGAAAGCTGATGAGGCCGGGTCACATGGTATCATGATGACATCCTTTTGCTTTCTTGCACGCCGGAGAGAGAGAGAGAGAGAGAGAGAGAGAGAGAGAGAGAGAGAGAGAGAGTAAATATATGTAACATGACTTGCTTCGATATATAGCCTGGAGGGAAATGGAAAGTGGGAAATACTGTCTCTCTCTCTCTCTCTCTCTCCACTGAACAAAATCACCATTCCCGAGTGACAATTCATCATAAGAATCTTGAAGTAACTTTTATCTGAGCATTAGTTGCTATATATATATATGATGCTGGGTTTACCTCTACTCGTCCCTGGTCGCCTTTCTACTCCGCTAGCTGCCAAATGCTTATCAATCAAGATACCCAAGCCTGCTTTCTACTTCCTGTCATTCGCAATCTCATGCTTGTTGGATGCTGCCGAGGGAAAGAAAACGGATGGCACGGCACACACACACACACACACACACACACACACACACACACACACACACACACACACACACTCTAAGATGGATAGATTAAAGCCAAATACATGAATAAGAAATTCCGAAGAGATAAACGGTTTGCTATCAGATAATGCTAATTAATAGAATAATAAACTTAGAAAAGTAAAGCAATTACAAATTAGAGTGCTTGTAAAAAGATGGATCAGAGAGAGAGAGAGAGAGAGAGAGAGAGAGAGAGAGAGAGAGAGAGAGAGAGAAACTTGCTTGACTGGGTTTGCAATGCACACACCACTGCCTTTCCTTCTTTCCCTCCCAGTCAAACATCTAGAGAGTGGTGTGAGTGGTGTGTGCCTACTGAGTAACCCCTGTGTCACCTACAACACAATACTTACACAAAACTTTATGTAAGAGGGAGACTGGCACAGAGTAAGAAAGAGAAAAAAGTTGCCCCAATGATGTCCCAGTCTCTAAAGAAATAAGAAAAGAAAAAATTATCCAAAACTAGAGGGTAAGTGTTGAAAGTAAAACTATAGATGTTAAACACCCATTAAATGCCACTAGAAACACTCAGTGACATGAACAACAGAAAGAACAATGTAACTCAAGTTTATATATACCAACTAAATGGTTTAAATGTTACAATCAGAAATTAAGAAAAGTACATGGCAAAAGTGCTGTTGATCTATAGAAAGCATCTGATCATATCAAACATACTATTAGCCATCATCAGTTAAAACATTCATGTATATTCTCCTCTTGAAACTAATGTATGTATGTACTTAACTCATTTTCTTCTAAAAATTTTCTCATCTGGTAATATATTTCTAGTGTTTTCTTTTTCTGTCCTTTGACTGTCATAGGTATAGCAAATCTCTCTCTCTCTCTCTCTCTCTCTCTCTCTCTCTCTCTCTCTCTCTCTCTCTCACACACACACACACACACACCATGTCATCTAGTGTGCTGCAAGCCATCTCATCCAGAGTACTTGTGGGCTCCATGCTGCCCCTACTTCAAGCTGTCCTACACACTATGGTGAAGGAGGCAGCTTTGAGCTATGATAGACCTCAAGAGTTCTACAGCCAATATGACTTCATTATAGGTAAGTCTCTGTGACAAGCTCTCTGTTTCTTTTCTTATGACTTCTCCTCCTCTTCCTCTGTTTTTGCTCTCTTTTCTATTTTACTCTTTCTTCTTTATTTACCTGTTCGTTTGGTTACACAGTTTTACTCTCTCTCTCTCTCTCTCTCTCTCTCTCTCTCATTTACTTCCTTCTCCTCCATCTATGTCTGCTATTCTGCTTATTTCACCGTTTCCTTCCTGTACTTTCTCCTTCGCAGTGTTTATTATTCTCATTATTTCAGTGTCTTTCTTTTACTTCCTTCTCTTTCACCATCTATTTTTTTCATTTATTATTTTTTTTACGGTAAGGCTTATAGCGCCTGTAGGCACACTTGAAGAGTGTATGGGAAGCGCTGTTCAGCTTCCGACCATTAGTGGCGCAGGCAGTTTTATTTATAGTGGTACCCATATTAGGGCCCATATCACCGCCCAAGCTCATCTTGAGTGTAACCACCTAGAACCTGGATATCATGGTGATATGTAGGTAACTTTAAACCACTCGACAAATGGCAAAGTGTTTTGAGGCTGTATGTGGTGGGATTCGAACCTACGCGTGGACGTCTGTCCGATCCCATGCTCACCACCTTATCCACTATGCTATCCTATTTCTCTAACTGTATGCTAAACAGTTTATTAACCACAAACAGCCTTGTAAGGATTCTCAGAGGACAACATAAAAAATGTCAGAGATATCAAGAACTTGTATTTCTTACTGTCTCCAGTCACATTACCATATCACACTCCTCTGCATTACACAACAAAATCCTGCAATTTTTGAAGCACAACAAAGAAACAGATAAATTATTCTGAAGATGGAAATATACACCATGAGATCTCCTCACTGGGAAATGACTCTGTGATAGAGTTAAAAAGTACAGCATCAAAAAGATTACAGGTTCCAATGATACTTTTGGGGGCCTGAATATTTAAGTCATTATAATCACTGGAAGCTTTACCTGATCCACTGACATGGAGTGAAAGTACATCTTAGACACTGCCACCCATAAACTGCTTTTTTCAATGATAATTTTGTGAGTCCTCTATATCCTGAGCCATTACAACATTATATTTTTGGTAGACATGGAGGTACAGAATCTTAAGCATTGCCATCATAACATTACTTAGTTCTAAGATCATTTTGAGATCCCTGTATACCTTGAGTCATTATAACAATACTGTATTTAATCTCTAGAGGTCTTACCTGATCCCCTGACATGGAAATAAAAATGCAGCAACTTAGATAACACCTAAAGAGTGCTGAATCTGATATGTAATTACATGTCTTGAGTCACTACAGCAATGTTGTAGCACTAGGAGCCTTACCTGAACAATCATTATGCCTCCTTCAGTTGGTGCAGGGACAGCAGGCAGTGTGGTTGCAGGCCGGCTGGCTGAGGTGCCATGGTTCAGGGTCTTGGTGCTGGAGGCTGGAGGAGTGCCTTCTCCTGAGACTTATGCACCTGGCTTGGCATCACTTGGCTTTTTAAACACAAGTAACACATGGAATTACATCACTGAACCACAGCAGCACAGCCTCGGCAACTTTGTGAATCAGGTAAGGTATGTTGTGTTAGTTACATTGAAACACATGAAAACATACCATTATATTACAGTTAAACACATGGAAGCAGACGGTTAATGTATAAACTATCCAATGAACATCAATCATATAATGTATACCCTCTGAAAAACTAGTCCATCAACATGCTAGTCTCCTAAACAAGACACAAAATAATGATGTTTAGTATTCAGGGATGTTTTCAGGATTTCCAGTGATAGTTTGATATAGATTCTGCTGGGAGTTACTAGGGTGCCTGCATATTTTTAGTGGTATGTTAGTCAAGCTTTTGCACTAAAAATGCTTTTGTGGAAGTTATTAGGAGGTGCTTTTAGTGATATTTCAACAAAGATTCTGCAATGTTAATAAGAAAAACTCCCTTTGAGAATTTGAATAAACATATCTGTGATTCTCTAGTGCACCAAACCTTTCAAGAGTTACAGCTCTCTTACCTCCTATGACAAGTTTGATCACACAGATATACAACAAGCATACAAGAAAACATGGAGACTGCAGAAGGTTAATTGACATGCACAGGGCAACTTAATGCACTAACACTTACCCTGATATGGTGAGCAGCAAGCACCCCTTCCCATGGCTCGTGTGGTGGGCGGCACCTCCACCATGGGAGGAATGGTGTACTCTCGTGGTGACCCTCGTGACTATGACAACTGGGAGACCCTCGGCAACTCTGGCTGGGACTATGACAGCATCCTCTACTACTTCAGGAAGGCGGAGGACTACCTGGGAGGTCATCTAGGGGAGACAGGTGAGGAAAATGCTAGATGATTTTTGAAACGATTAAAATCAGTAAATTCATAACTTGATGGACTATTTGAAGGGAGACCTTATATTTCCAGATGTCTGGAAATTTGCTCTATCTGATGAATAATACAGTGAAGTCTCTTTTAGCAAACTCAGGCTGTTACATAAATGAAGACACTCAATAATATGTACATTTATGTTATGCTTCTCTGTTGCTGCCTATAATCTTTCTAATTGCTTTCATGTTTGTGTTCTTCCTCCCTTAATTCTTCTTTCATATATTATCATCTCTTGGTGTTGCTTGGGTTATGACAGATTCAAACAGCAGCTATTTGAATTTTCCTAACATTCACTAAACACAATTTTTGCTAAAAGACTTTAATGATCACTGGATGAAAAAAAAAGTTCAAATATAACAAACTGGGCTACTCCTTAAACAGATATCAAGCATTTCTATCTATCTGTCTGTCTATATGCCATGTGGGTAGTCCTACACAGGGTGACCCAGACAAAGCATCACACTCATACAAACAAACACCAGTCACACTCTTAGAAGGCATTTACTGTACTAATGTCTTTCTCCATTCCAGACAAGCACTTCACACTCATACACACATCAATCACACTCTCAGTCCCATGATGAACATTTACTCTGTTAAAATCTATATCCCCAGAGACTTATCATGGCAGAGGAGGACCCATGGCAGTTAGCCCAGACCCCAGTGAAGGGCATTTATCGGATGCCTTCCTGAGGGCTGGGGAAGAGCTTGGCTATGACACACTGGATCTAAATGGCCCGTACCAGATGGGTAAATACAAAGACCTCACAGTATACAGGACAACTGATGCAATAATGAGTTTAAGCTTACAAAAGTTAAATTTTAATATACATAAGAAGGAATTGGTTCTAAAACATGGTTCATTAATCGAGATGTTAGTGAAGAGTTTTTAGGCAACTTTTAAAGAAGATTAAATAAATTTGTAATACATATGCAAGTTTAATGTAGGATCTGCCAAATGCCTTCTAATAGCTTACCTTTTTTTTTTTTTTCTAATAATGAACAAAGAGGGCACAGCACAACCAAGTTCATCCATAGGTTGACCTCTACCTAATAGTACCAATCTAGACACTTCCTCCTTCTTTGCTCTAACATTCTACTTCTACCTACACCTCTCACAAATGTACCTTTTTCTCTTCTCCAAAAAACACATTGTCATATCAACACCTTCAATCTCAATGTAATGAAACTGCATGTAAGCGGAACAGAAGGTGAATATATAATAGCAAGTATAAGTTATAACTATTCCAAATCAGGATTCTCCAGGCCTCATTATAACATAAGGAAAGGTGTGAGGTCATCTACTGCTGGGTCATACCTCCAACCAGCCTTGTCCTGGTCAAATCTACACATCCTTCATAGCTCCACTGTCACCAAGGTAAACACTACTTGCTATGAATGCCCTGCTCTCCTCTTACCTCTATTAGATGTACTACCTTTCACCTGTCTATTTTGTGTCATTGGCTGGATATAAGTCTTATGTTACCCTACTCAAATTCTTCAACTATAACATCTGCAGTCTATTAATATCTCTTCACTTTCCATGACTTCTACATCTGTAACTTACTAATACTTTATCAATCTTAATTAACTCTGTCTTGAAGAAATGCCCTTAACGCAAATAAGGCACGTTGAAATACAATATGCATCTAAGTAACAATTTGCTCCCACACAGGTCTTGTTCAAGGGAAAAAAGGCCACTGGAGTCCTGTTTGAGTATGAAGGGAAGGTGAGTGACAAAGGTAATTCTTTTCTTTAATCTAAGCTAACCATGTCAAGTTCATATTCAGCCACCATTTAGTCTTCTGTCAATCAGTATGTGCAGGCAACCTAAGGAACACAAACATGAACACGAACACACACATGCACACATAGGCAGATGGGTTACTTTTGGGGTTATTTCCTGTAGCATAATAACACACCAAAGTCTTGTATAAAATTCAAATTAATCCACCATCAAGTTTCCCATTATTGCTTATGAGTCTATCTGTGTAAGACAGCACACAAGAAGGCTGACTAAGTAAAAGTTTGTTATATGTTTTGACTCCTTTCATTTCACAGTGCACTGTATTTTTTATTTCAAAATATTATGTAATATTTGCAAATCAATTATCAAATACAATTAATAAGTTTAAGATACATATTCTATGGTTTAAACTATAAACACAAGTATTTCAGGGCACTGTAGGGATGCTTCTCCTTATTCATGGGAGACTCTGGTACTTACCTCTCTGGCTTCCTCTTTGGTGCAGACCTTCCAAGTGACAGCTGAGCGTGAGGTGGTGCTGAGTGCCGGGGTTGTGGCCACTCCAAAGTTGTTGTTGATGTCTGGTGTGGGCCCCCAGCAACACCTCAAGGACCACAAGGTGAAGATCCTCCCCTGAAAATTCTCAATGGATGTTTATATATTTCAGAGTAGGAGTTTTGTGAGGCCTGTTAGGTGGTACTGTCTTGTGAGGTGGGAAACACAGTGCCTGACAGTTCTCACACTTAGTCTGTGTTTTGTGTAATGTCATTCAGTGGGTTCTTTGCTTTGTAAAGTGATGCAATAGCACCAGTGTTGCTGTCAAGGGATACTGGTCTGTACTTTATCATTATCCACATAAAGGGCAAAATAATTAAATAATCCATGTGTCTTAAAGAACATAAAAGACAAAATCTGTTCAACAAAGATCTTTTGGCCTTAAATGACCTTGATATTGGGCAGTGAGTCAGTATCAGATGTCTTATATCCATTACTTATACAAAGCTGTAATGTATCCGATAAATCTAATCTGATACAAGATACGTCTCATAATTCAAATATTTTTAATCAGGATTCATTTGTATTATTTACAATGTAAAGAGGCTATGCTGCTAATGCAACTGTTCACATGTGCATAGAAACACCTCCCCTAACACTTTTAAAATTGAAAGACTCCTTTATCACTTACAAGGGAATGCACAAGACATGGCTTAATGCTGTGCATGGAGAAAAACTGCATTAACAAGACTGCTTTAGCTGTAAAGTGTGAACTCCTGCATTATGCTATGATATGACCAATGCTATTATTTTGTTCTCTATACTCTTTGAGCTTGTATCTTTTAGGTTTTGTATCTTCTAGAAGCTAAGAACATGATGCTTTTACTTTTGCTTGCATAGATTGATGTGGTAGCAAACCTGGCTGGTGTGGGCCAGAACCTGTGGGACCACCTGGGTGTATATGGGCTGGTGTGGACCCTGCCTGGCCCTCCTCCCCACTCTAGTCCTTTGTTCAACACTACAGCAATGCACCAATATGTACGCCACAGGGCAGGTGAGTCCCAAGCACCACTTCTGTGTCCATCTCATTTCTCCATAAAATCTGGATGTACTTTTATCCCTCGCACTTGAAAATTAGAATATAATAAAATAAAATAAATGAAGCTGCAGGAATCCATCGGCTGTAAATGTGGCAGTCTGTATAAAACATGCTTATCTATTTCCTCAATTATATGTTTGTCCAATCTTCTCTTAAGCACTATTAGAAATATAGCAAAAGGAAAGCTGCAAGAATCTTTAGTGAAAGTTCTTAATGTTAAGGATAATGATGGAAATGAATACTGATAATTATTACTAATCCAATGTGTGGTCCATGGTGCAGGGCCCTTCTCAGCACCCCCAACACAGTGCAGCATAGCTAGGGTGGAGGTGGAGGAGGGCAAGAATCAGTCAGGCATTGGTATCCTCTTTAGTCCAGTCTCCTTCCACATGGACCAAGGCCTCCCCACACCTTACACCTACAGGATGGACAAGCAGGTAAGATCAATGGAAAACTTTACAAGCTGCCATTCATTATTCATTATATATGGTAGATAAAAAAAAAACTATATCACACATAATGCATCACATATAAACTTTCACTGGAATTAAGAAAACACTAAAAACACTTCAATATATCATCAACCTATTTTGGAGTATGTTGAAGGTGTGAATTCTTGTTAATTATTACTAGAATTATGAAAACATGAACCATTTCCATTTGAGATTCTTTTAACATAGAGAATCCTTGTTGAACTACCACCAGACTTATAACACTAGTAATTTCTCCTTGAGGTTCTTGAAGGTAAAGAATATTTATCAAACTACCAGTAAAATCCTGCAAACATCTCTGAGTAACTTCCATGAGAGTCTACAATCTACTGAAAGCAACTGAGATAAAAAATCAAACTAATATAGGAACCATCAGCATCAGAAATGCTAAAGAATGGATTCCTTAGACTATAATGTGCTGACAAATCTACCATAAGCATCATATGAGTGTAATGAGGTTGACAGGTTTTACTAAGCTGGTTCTCAACTTCATCTTTATAGTAATGAATCTCAGCCTGAAAAATGTTAAAGAATTAATTCAATGACATCACAATATGTTATCTGACAGATATACCAAGAGTATTATGGGAGTGTGCTGGGCAAGGCAGGCTTTACCATGCTGGTGTCTATGCTTCACCCAAAGAGTACAGGAACCATCAGTCTCCTCTCCACTGATCCTAGGGATCCTCCAGTCATTGACCCTCAGTTCCTCAGCCATCCTGATGACCTCCACACACTCGTCAAGGGTGAGTGGGGTACCTTACATTTATGTCACTGGAAAAAAAAAAGCCTGAGGATACTACTATGTTTCCTGACGCTTTCTGTGCATGTTTTGTGTCTCCCATCAGGAATACAGCTTGCCTTCAAGTTAGCCAACACTGATGCCCTCAAGAATCTTGGAGCAAAATTCCATGACAAAGTAAGTATCATGCATTGTGTTATTATAAAGAAAAGGCAAGTAAGTACATGAACTTCTCTCTCTCTCTCTCTCTCTTCTTACTCTTTCGTTTATTTCTTCATGCCTGACAAGTTCCTCTTGTGTCACTTCTCTCATACTTTTATACCTTCAAAATACAAACCACATTACAATATCCAAAGTTTAACTATATGCAACTTTTAATTCAGTGAAGTTTTCAACTAAATTTGGGTCATTATAAAAGGCAAGGAATTCAGTAATGAATATTTATCTAGTACCAGTTCTGAATGGCATGAAGACAAAAGAATAAGCAAAGGGATAAGAGTTATCACTGCCTACCACACATATAAGCCATGCCCAGTGTGTCTGCACCCACACAAGACTCAAATCATAGTTAGCTACTTTCAAATGTTTCAATGATCAAGAGTTTATTAAATACTTGTGTGATGGACTTCAAAATTATATGCATGACTAACTGAAGTAAAAACAGGATGTTACAAACTTGACTTACAGAGCTTCTTGAATGTGAGAATTGTGTGATTGACTAACAGGATTGTATACATTTTCTGCAACATTAAGGTTCATTATCCCAAGGGTTATTTGCATGACAAGCTGAAATAAAGACTAATAATAGCAATGTGTGTTGAATGCTTGTGAAAAAGACTTCAAGAATTGCTATGTAAGTGTAAGAACATTTCTCATCTCAAAATTGACTCAATCATTTGAAAATATGGATAATCTTACAAATAGCACCTCATAACAAAGCAGTAACATTTAGTGATGAAGTACAATACATTTCTCGTGGTTCTATTTGGGGGGACGGCCCTAGTGTGTACCATACAGGCTCTCAAGATCTGGTAGGTGTCCTAGTGGGGTGGTCCAGGGTTGAGGGTGCAGTCCCCATGGTTAGCATAGGTTTCTGATTGGTTAGACCTGATTAGGATAGAATATAGTGTCATAGCGTGGGGAATCTTTGGTGCTGCAGCTCCACCTCCAGTAAGGATAGGATAAGTTAGGTTAGAATAGTGTCCAAGGGATTAGAATTTGTTTGTGGTTGTGTTCAAATAGTGTCCTAGTGTTTACTGGGAGCCGAGACCATGCCCATTCACCCCCCCCCACACCTCACACACAAGGTTAAGGCAAAATTTCCAAAGGTTTTTCAGACTATGGGGCATCCCCAAGCTGCACCAGCTGAGAGATAAGTGATGGGATGCCTACACTATGGCTGTGTCAAATTCATTAAAATTTTTTTCAAAGTCCTTATATCACTCATATGTGGCTTTCCTCCAACCAAAACCCCCCAATTACCCAGTCCCCCAATGCTGTTGGGGCTGGGGAGGGTGAAAAAAGAATACATTAAGAAGTGCTATTGGTAAGATTTACCAAAAAATACAAATAGATAAATACAGACAAGAAAGTAGACACCAAATACTTCCTACCTTTCACAGCCAGTGCCGGGATGCAAGAAGAATAGTGACAAGGAGGATGATGATGAAGAGGAAGACCAGGAATACTGGAAGTGCTTCATTCAACACATGGCCTCCTCTCTGTGGCACCCAGCTGGCACCTGCAGGATGGGCCCCTCTAGTGACCCTCAGGCAGTGGTGGACAGCAGCCTGCGGTGAGTATCACGGGTATGAAGCTTTTAAACTTACATTCCTAATCCTTAAAGAGATGTGTGTTGAAAGGATCTGATATAGGTCTTTACTGCTGTGGAGGAAACAACGCCGAGTCATTTGTGAGCTTCAAAAGGATATTCAAAAAGATAAGTTTCTGGATGAGGACGACAGCTTATTTATAGGTGGACATAGACTAACATATTTCATTTCACCTGGCACTCCTGCTGCTGCAGAGTACATAGCGTGGAGGGTCTCAGGGTGGTGGACGCCTCCGTCATGCCGGCCACTGTATCGGGCGGCACAGCAGCGGCGACGGTCATGATAGCAGAGAAGGCAGCCGATGTCATCAAGGAAGACTGGGACATTGATGTTGACTATGACTTGATTTTATAATTACTAGACAATAAAGTGTAATTTGCCTTATATGTGGTGTATATGTGTGCTGTGCTCCGTTGTGGTTAATTCGTTGATACTAGAATCTACGCAATGATACTGTCTATTCTTCTTCATCTCTTGCTTTTCCCATATCTATATGGGGTCGCGGTTCCTTATCAGCCTTTTCCACTCTCTCTAATGCTTCCTCTCCACTGAGGTCCTTCTCTCAAGTCATCCCGTATACAGTCATCCCATATTCTTGGTCTTCCTCTTCCTCTTGCTCCTTCCACCTGTAACTCCATCATCCTTCTACCAATCCATTCTTCATCTCTTCTCTTACAATGTCCGTACCACTGAAGCCTTCTTTCTTGCATCTTCTTTCCCACTTGCGTTACCTTAACTGTCTATTAATTTACGTATCCTCTCCCCGTTACTTCAGAATGAGCTCCACACACATGGTGCTTCAAACAAGCCAAAACGCCACAATGTATGGAATAACTTGAAAAATAATAAGTAATGGGATTTAGAATATTGTGGAAAGTGTGTTGTAAGCACTGGGAAAATTGTCTTAGAAAGTCTTAAATATGAGGATAAAGGCGTGTTTATGACGTAAAAGATCGCTCTTGCTTCGAACTTTCGAAGCACGGTCTTTGTTCAGGGGCCTATGAACCCTGCTGGTGACGTCCTAGATGATACGTGACAGATGACGTACGTATCTAAGTGGCATTGTAAGGAAGACACATGTGGGGCGAATCACAACTCACCATTGAGAGAGAGAGAGAGAGAGAGAGCGTTGGGGGAGGGGGTGTCTTCATCGATACGACGTTACAAGTCGTCGAGGGAGTTTATTTTTTTTTTTCCTACGGGTAAGTGGGTAAGTGGGACCATGAACATAGTGTGTGTGTGTGTGTGTGTGTGTGTGTGTGTGTGTGTGTGTCATATGCATATGTAAGGCCTTCCATGACCACGCAGGCCCTTTCCTGACGCAATGGTGGAAAGAAAAAAAATCTACAAACGGTCATTAAATACGACACCAAAAACAATTTCTGGGTCAAAATTACCGTCATTATTTTCAACCTGATTCAAACCTGCTCCGTCTTTGGCAAATATATTCGTGTGTCGTGGCCTTTGGTTACTCTTTAGCTAAAGATGGGTAGCAACGATCACTTAGGAATTATGGTCACAGAATCAGCTGAGAAAGTTTATTTGCTTAAAATTATCGTCTCATATGATTATTGTCGTCGTCTCTTTCTGTGATGCGACAGCCGACAAGGAACACAGTTTTAATGGTAAAATTCTACGCTCACAAGAATAATGAGTGTTATTGCAGCTTCCAGACAACAAACACACATGAACAGAAAAGTCGTCAGTATCAAACGTCTGAGTGTGTAAAGTGTCTGCGGCACAAAGACTCACAGGCTGCAAGTGTTGCCTGGACTGCGTGGCGCCGGCCTTCCCAAGCGCAGCTCATCATGACCACTCGCACGCACACTCATGCTCAAAAGTAACTTTCCGCACCCACTCTCTCTTTGCTTTGCGTTTTACCTTAACATTAAGGCCTTTGATCTGCTGTCTCCTTACAAAGCCTTAACTAAAAGTTTCTCAGATCAGAGAATTCAGTTCCGTATTATGAAACGCCCGTATCTCTCTTCTTATAATAGTATATACTATTTGCAAAGGCCATAGAGCTGATGAGCAGTGTTCCCAAGTGTGTTTCTCCTGCTATTCTAACAACAACGTAATCTTGTTAATCTGTCACTAAAATCATAAAATAACACTCTCAAAATGTCGTCACTTCGTCAAGAACCCTGTGAATGTAGTGGATGTGCCGACGCACGCCAAAGTGTTTCATGATATGGTCTTTAATCCATTGACTACTGCGGCTTTCCATGAAATAGTTAAACCAAATTTACTACAGAAATTGAAGTGTATATTTTCCCAAAAGATACCTGTGATAGAAAAATGAGTGATAGAGAAACTAAGATATCTAAGTACATTCAGTCTCATTTAGACAAATTAAAAGTCCATGAACAGAGTGACTCAAATGAGCAAGTATTAGTGAGTCATCAGTAGTTAAGGGCCAGGTTGAAGGGCAGGTGCTAGGCACAGAGAACTTGAGTGCGGCATGTAACTCCGCTATTGACCACGGTCACCTAACACCCGTGACCACGAGCATGTATAAATAGACTCCTAGACACGCCTATTCAAGACTGCCATATAATCACCAAACTTACTCAACACGACACTGCCTCCACCTCTGCGTGACTCCCGACCTTCTACTTCTCCCTAACCTTCCTTCTTAGTCAAGCTCTTACACACGCTTATCCCCAGTAAAAACATACCCACTCTTAAAGATTACAACAGCCGCTGCAGTATCCTCCTCCTCTTCCTCAAAACACAAGCAAGTTACGAAGTTCCCCCGCAACTCCTCCTCAGAGTCGCTCGCATGAGTCACGGTCGTTGTTCCGAAATTAAGGTGAAAGGTAACTATATAGGAATAACAATCAAACCTACGTAGCTCATCTCTCTTTCTCTTTCTCTCTCTCTCTCTCTCTCTTAATTACACATGTCCATTTAAATACGCCTGATAGTGATCCCATGAGAGAGAGAGAGAGAGAGAGAGAGAGAGAGAGAGAGAGAGATTTTTTCACCCATCCACCGATCTCCCAAGTCTACCTCTGCCTCGCTTCTTACTCCTTCCATCCACCGTCCATGCCTGCTTATGTCCTACACATCCTTAACCCTTGCATACCCTAACATTCCAGTAAGTAACGTAAACTTCATACATTACTCTTGGAATCATGAAAACAACTCTGAAGCTGGGGATTTTGGCCACTAAGTTTGTGAAATGGGACAGTTACTTACCGTAGACTTTTCACTACCCAGTGTGGGAAAAGGTCATTAGGATTATTAATCTTTATCTTTTCGTTTATTCCTCCTGAAGTGTAGCTATTTATACTACTACTACTTCTACTACTACTACTACTACTACTACTACTAC
>NC_059297.1:5849170-5896670 GCF_017591435.1 Portunus trituberculatus | reverse complement strand
CTGCTGTCTGGGTGGTTGTTGCGGCATGTACCGCCCTCCTTCCTTAGGGTATATCCTCATTCCTCAACAAAATAAAAAGTATGAAAAATATTAAAAATACCAATATTCCCGCAGACTGCTTGATTGGACACATCCACTACAAGTCAATTTCTCCCAATTTGTAGGAATCTCCATGAAGTGGAATCTTTACTCAAAAATTTATCACGTAAAGGAGTCGGAGTCGCTCATATTTTTACCGACTCCGACTCCTGATGAAAGGACCATGAATAAGACACTATGACTAAAAAAAATCAAATGAAGCATCTCACTGAACAGTTTACAGGTCTAACACGACATAGTAGACAAATTATGTATGTATACAAGGTGTGAAAATAAGCAAATGCTTTCATATATTCAGATGGATTTGGTAAGATGAATTTTCATTTTGATTGTACAGTATTTATAGTACATACAAGTAACATACATTGATGGAAAGTATTAAAACTTCAAAATTTCAAAACATATGTATTTTGACAACTGCACACTTTAGCTTATCAATGTAGACTTCAAATGTTTGTATATATATATATATATATATATATATATATATATATATATATATATATATATATATATATATATATATATATATATATATATATATATATTAGTTGAGGATTACATCTTTGGTATACAAAATAAGAAAACTTAAGAATAAACCCTTCTTAACAAATTTTTGCTATAATGTACATTTTACTACCAGGAGTAAAATTCCAACTCTCTCTCTCTCTCTCTCTCTCTCTCTCTCTCTCATCAAATTCAAATATCCAAGGAATCAAATATCCAAGGATTTGACCTATCACCCAATGACTAGGTTATCAACAAAAGAAAGGGCAAAACATATTAGTATTGTATTTCGGGGAAAAAAAAAATGGAGATGAAAAAATGAAGTGGCAGTAAATAAAATAGACAAGGAATACAAGAGACAAATATTGCTATAGTTTTTTCAGTAAATTGATAAATGAATGACCACTAGAGGCTAGTTAAGAATTTTGTAAGATGCTTCTATATAAGCAACACAGTAAGCTTTTAACCAAGTTATATTATATTCATAATATGCAAACTTTTAACAACAAATGAATGCCCTAAGAAAGATACAAGTGGTACCTTTCATTCTGGTCTGAACACTGGAGGAAATATTACACATGATATAAAACAATCAAATTTGTCAACATAAAATGTATGCAAAATAATCAAATTCAAATTAAGAAAAAATGGTAAAGGCCCACAGATGTGCAAGCAATACATTTCCAAGTACATCTCACTAGCATTTCATTGTAATTGTGTATAGTGATGACTGATTAAACAAATGTTGGATCACTTAGTGATCTCATAATAAAAAACCCTTGAATTAAGATTAAATTATCAATTTAGATAATAATGATAAAAAATATAATTTGGTAAAATTACTAGACTGCACACATAAGTATTCTGTAATCTAAACACACTGCACAATATTGAGATTATTCAACAGAATGTTATTTCATTAACCTCACTATATAATTTTTAAACAAATGTTTGGTTATGTACTTAATAGTGCAGTGCATTCAAGTGAAAGTGTACACACACACACACACACACACACACACACACACACACACACATACAGTATATAGGATTCTGGAATAATTCTAGTCATTTTCAAACAAAATATACAGAACAAATCAGGAATATTTTGGAATGTTCTCAGAAATTCTAGCAATATAAATTGAAATATTCACATTCTAAGTAAAGTTTAGCTCATGATCTATGTGTTATTTTTAACTACATGAAGTACAGAGAGCCACAAGTATCAAATGGAATGTACAGTTTGTGTGAGAGAAAAATCCAAGCATCTCAATGTCAATACCAATATGATGAGGTGGAGTTACAGGTGCAATACTTTGCTCAAATGTAACCACTAAACCAATAGAGAATAATATGATAAAGTGAAATTCAATTACTTTTTAATAAACTTAACTTAAAAAGAGTAACGTGAGAAAGAGCTTGGGATGGGGAAATTTATTAATGCACTTGTACCTTTAAATTACTATCTACAATGTAGATATATCATCTTACACAAACTCAAGGCATTAATACCTATTACAAATACAACTTATTAACATGAAAACAACAACAACAAAAGAAAAACAGTAATTGATTACAAACTGAGTTGCAGCAACACAACTAGGACACTTAACTATAATTCCTTCATGAACAACGAGCATCTGTGCAACATATCAATGACTTAGGTGGTTTGCTTTCTCAAGTTATCATTATAACACTCATACCCAAAGCACAGAAGAAATTGACATGTGTAAAGACTCTTAAACTGAAGAAACAACAATTCTCAACAGACACCATAACAGTCATCACAGGCACAATTTGTTTTTGTAGTTTGAGTAAATGCTACTTTGATACACAAGAAGGATGTGTGAACCTAAATGCAGATTACTAATATTAAAAGCTGCAACCTATGTGAAAACAGGATGAAAGAATAATGAAATATTCATATGAAAAATGTTGCCAATATATTGTTATGAATGCTGAGATCATGCATCACAACAGGGATTGGGTAGCTTTATTGAGCATTATTCCTGTTAGTTTATGTATGGTGGTATTCTCAACAGACCTCAAAGTAAAGAAGAACAAGCAATTTGCCTTAAATGGTTGCATGTGTTAGGTATTAGTAAGTCTGTTGTTGCCCACCTAGTGAGCACCACTTCATGCAATATGTCTCAGGTCCTGTCATTGGACAAGACATGTGGAATCATAATGTCTCTATGACATTTAATTTTTCTAACTGTGTAATCTAGTGGACTGTAACTATATAAACAATCACTGCACAATGTATCATCAGCATCAAAATACATTTGTCACAACTATTTAAAATCACATTTAATTTGGCAAATAAAGGATAACAGTGACAGCCACAAGCCATTCAGAAGTTTTGATGTCTGACTTGGAGAGGCAGCAGCACATCAGTCAGAGAGTTTGTATTCTTAGCTCTTTGTTGTGATGTGCCTGCCTCAGAAACAATTGAGTAATTATATTTATGGACTAATCTATATATATATATATATATATATATATATATATATATATATATATATATATATATATATATATATATATATATATATATATATATATATATATATATATATATATATATATATATATATATATATATATATATATATATATATATATATATATATATATATATATATATATATATATATATATATATATATATATATATATATATATATATATATATATATATATATATATATATATATATATATATATATATATATATATATATATATATATATATATAATCATGTTTTGAATGATTTGGAGCCATTTATCTAGTTCCCCAATCCCTGGGTTACAAAAATAAATATAATGCCAGTTTACATTATAGTGAGAGCCGTTATTCACATGAAGATTAAGAGAATTCTAATGTGATAGCAATAAACACTAAGCATCTAGTCATCTGAAAAAAAGTAGTCTTTATTCACATCTATGTTAAATCTAAAAAATATAAAGGGCATTCTACTTGAATTGTCTTTAACATATTGTGAATAAAAAAGATAAAACTGATCTCACCAGGTAAGAGATAAAATGTTGCATTTTGTACTTACATAATTCTTTTAAATTAATTTCACAAATAAGTTTTATGCAAATATCCTTTATTATGCCACTTTAGGTACCAAGTTTAATTTGGTAACATATCACAATGCTTTCTTATTGGTACAAAACTGACTGAACTAAATCTTTAAAGCCATCTATATGAGAAATTTTTGCATGAGTGTTTTCTGATGATTATTAGGTTGTGCAACACACAGGCCAAGACACCATGCAGCAACTCCATGCAACAGTAGCTTTGATTTCTTTGTGAATTCAGTTGCAAAGTCTTACAATAAATAGAAATTTAGCTGTTCAGCACTTCACAGTCTAAGAACAGCACTGTGAAGCTACCTATCTACACTAAGTGAGCAGCATCCTAACACTATTTTTATGTATGTGAAGGTATGAAGTGTCTCAAAATGTGTGCTGTGTGCGACAACCAAATAATTTGGCACCTTTCCTTGCATATGTAGTTGGTTTTTGGAAATTGTAAAGAAGTCCTCATAAATTGTAGGTCTTATGTAGTGGATTGAGAACCATCACAGGATTGAAAGGGACATTTTTGAAGAAATGAATATCAGAATCATTTAACTGTATGGACACTGACTCCTCCCTTTCTTTTTCTCCATCAAGCTAAACATGATGCCCTTACACAACTGCATGAGCTTAGACTGTTACTACAAATTATAGTTATTTTTTCCATAAGTGATATATGAAAAGTCTACCTGTTGATTCAACTAAAATGTCACTATTCTGTAAAGTAATCTTATTGGAACACTAGGAATCAAGTAATGTAACACTTACTCTTAGACATGTATTCATAGTGAACAGGATCTAAGCACTTTTGATGTCTTGTTTCTACAGGAAGACAAAAGTAACCATTGAATAACAATTATTCCAAAACCACTTAAAAAACTTTGTGAAAATAATTTTGTAAAAGGCAAGCAGAGGGAGACATCAACACATTCAAAAATATCTGTAGACATGAGACGTGAAATCTAAGTAAAAGCATACAAAACAAATAACATCTGATGAAACACAGTAATTTCAGAGACAGTCCTTCAGAAATCACTTCATATTAGTGATGCATTTAATCATCACCAGTAATTTGTTTAGATACACATACAGTTAATCTCAACATGTAGTACCATTACAGGGAAAATAGTACCAAGGGTTAGATGTCTCCAACTATATAATGCTGTTTAAATCAGACATGTGCTGGCAATTTGAACAGATTGTTGAAATGTCTGGAAGTTGTGAAAAATTATAAAGTATAATTATAATAAAAATGTTTAATTGTTTCTTGTTGATAATGCTGTCACATGACTCCTTTTAAATGAACTTTTCTTATTCAATATATATTCTGATCATATATTGAACCCTTCCACCTTGCTCAGTATATGATGTGTGTGATGATGAGATGAAGTAAAAAAAAAAAAGTGCCACCCTTCCGTATTGAAGCCAATGCTCACAATTATGCTTGGAATGTATCCTCTATCATATAGTAAAACTTAAAATCATGAGAGAGAGAGAGAGAGAGAGAGAGAGAGAGAGAGAGAGAGAGAGAGAGAGAGAGAGAGAGAGAGAGAGAGAGTTATCTTTTAACATTTGTAGCTTTTACTGGTTCTTTATTTTTTTTTTTAGAAAATACCTCACTAAAAGTACATTCCCATCATGTTCACTGAGCCACTTTGTTTAGACAAAAGTGTCAAACTTGACCACACATCTGGTTGCATCAATTACATCAATGAAAACTTTAAGTACTGTCACTAGGTAAGGCAGGATTTAAAAGTAATACTTATAATATTGCATGTTTTCATCATTAAATATGTATATACGTAGCCAGTGAAAATCATATTATGTACTTATTTATTAGCCTATCATTACAGCTCTGGCTAAGCTATGGCTTCCATTCTGAAACACAATATACTTCCATGTACTTTATTTGTTGTGTTTTGTAATTTTATTTATTTTTTATTATTTTCTCTCTCTCTCTCTCTCTCTCTCTCAATAATTACTACATTAGTGGTTAAACAGATTGACTTAGGCACATAGTCTTGATCCTTTACTGTGACTAATATAAGATACCTTATGCAAGATGTGCTGCTCACAAATTTCTACCTAAATATTCATATATTTCACCTTCAAAATCAAACTTCCTTTTAAAACCCCAATAGTTACCAAGAACATTACTAAGCCTACACTTGTACCTTACTAAGCTCAACAACATTACTGAGATGGCTGTACATAATGATTTTACAATATCTACTAGCACATTCATTAGGTGAATTCTTGATATTGGTTATTTAGTGTATGTAGTATATATTGGAGCATTGCTACTGTCATGTATGTACATGTTGACAAAACACTTGCATACAATTACAAATACAAATCAATTTACCGGATGGACATCACCATGGAAAGGATAAGTCAAAACAAGGTGCTTACATGCATGCACCAAAGTGCAGACATTCTCTAATGCTGAGAAAGAAAAAATATAAAATAAATAATAATTCTAGATTTTAGATCTTTTGGAGGAATAGAGGAAAGACTACCACTGACCATTACTGTGCAAGGGTCACTTGTGGAAACACTCAACAGTAGTTGCACCTCTGCTCTTCAGGCATTCAACGATGTATCCATCTAAAGTAAACCTTTAACTTTTCTAGCTTTCATTCTCTTTAATGATCAACATTCATTTGATATTTCCAACACATTAATTCTTTGTTCCATTCCTGCTTTAGCATTCTAAGGTTCTTTATCCTATTGAACATTTAGCATTGCTTCATAATGCACTACTTGTTTGCCTATACACCATTCTTCTTGGTGAACACCTTACTATCTCATTATGCTCTTTACTTTTCTTGATGTCTACTTTCAACACCTCATCTCTTTCTGAAAAAATAAAATCTATTTCCATGAAAATTTTGTTATTCTCAAACAGAAATTCACATCTGCACTCACTTCACACACACACACACACACACACACACACACACACACACACACACACATATATATATATATATATATATATATATATATATATATATATATATATATATATATATACACTCTTGTACAGTATGGTTGGTGAGGTTCCTCTTTCCTCACTTCCTCTCTGTGCTGAGTTGAATTGATGGATTTAATATAACTGTAAAGTGTGTGTGTGTTTGTTTCACTGTTTGATCTGCTGCAATCTCTGACGAGACAGCCGACGTTACCCTACGGAACGAGCTCAGAGCTCATTATTTCCGATCTTCGGATAGGCCTGAGACCAGGCACACACCACACACCGGGACAACAAGGTCACAACTCCTCGATTTACATCCCGTACCTACTCACTGCTAGGTGAACAGGGGCTACACGTGAAAGGAGACACACCCAAATATCTCCATCCGGCCGGGGAATCGAACCCCGGTCCTCTGGCTTGTGAAGCCAGCGCTCTAACCACTGAGCTACCGGGCGTGTGTGTGTGTGTGTGTGTGTGTGTGTGTGTGTGTGTGTGTGTGTGTGTAAGCCATGTATACGCCTTGCGTTGGCTATGATGATATGAGCTTCCTGCACAGGTGTGCAGTGAGGAGACTGGGTGGAAGTGACGCAGAGGCACAAGTACACACAAACTTGGGTTTTGTTATTGCATAATATGAAGTACCACAATGAGGATGATTTACTTTAGCAGTATGGGTGTCATATGCAGCAGAATAGGTGAAAAACAGATTAACAAAGAGTCAATTTTTTAGTAATACCAAAGCAATATCAATACACTTTTCTGATACAATGAGGCTTTTTTTCAACATCTTGTAAGGCAATAAAGGAACCATACGTAGTTTCTTTGAATGAATACATAAAATCAAATTTGTACATCATCTACTTTCTTATGCAATTAAAACAATGTCTTTTTACAAATCAAATCAATCTAAATATAACTTATAATAATCAAGGAGCAATGGTATCTGACAAATGAAGAGGAAAGTTTGTGGTTAAAGGTATAATTTTTTGTGGTATGAGAACAACCAATAGTTCTATGTTTGATCTAGAATCTAATCATAAACAAAGCCACGTTTACTTAGCTTTGCCTGTTATCAGGTGCTAGATATTGCATTTATGTGAAATTATTAAAAATTCTGAGGGAAACTTTGAAGAGGAAAATTTAAGCTTATGAGAACATATTTACTGGATACAGACAAGGCTACAAATTTAATTGAGTATTTTTATTCTATACCAAGAAGTGTATTAGTGCAACTTACTGTGATATGTGAGAATACGAGTACATGTCTTTGATGCAGTATGATGTGCTGCATCTTACCATCACAAAGGCCAAGGAGTCGCCGCTATTATTTTACTGTCTTCACGCATTTGAACATTAAAATTATTTCTGTTGACTAGTGTGTTTTTCAAGAACTTGTACTGATAAGTGTGTGTGTGTGTGTGTGTGTGTGTGTGTGTGTGTGTGTGTGTGTGTGTGTGTGTGTGTGTGTGTGATGGGACTGGGAAGACAGATATGAGATATGGGTAGAGCAAGAGATATTTGAAGTCATATACATGAGAGCATATATCATGAAAAACTGCTGTGTACAAATTAAGTGCATGCTGAGTGTCTAAATTATTGTAAAATTCACCCTCACCCAATTTCAATTATGTACAGAATAACTGACTTCCTCAGTCACACATAATCAGCACCTCACATTGCACACTCACAAAGCAAAACATGGTCACACTTCCTGAGGGCTCAGCAGCACCTTGAGAGAAGAATGGGAAAAGAAAAGGGAGAAATCAAGCAAATCTGGAATTTTTCTGTCACTTCAATCTTGTCTCCCATCACACACAACTTGCTATTATTGCTGAATAACTGACTGAATAACACACTAATGACTACTGCCACCCAACAAATAGCACAAATAAAATTCTAGTAATCAGTGAGACTGCTAGGCACAAATGATAGCAAAATCAAACCAGATTAGAAAAAAAAATGAATGATGGGACACCGGATTAATATGGTAACTTCTCACTGAACATGAGATGTTCAATTTTATATTTGTTACAAGGATTGGTATCAGATGAGAGAAACAACAGAAGAGGTCAGACGTTATAGGAAATAATCAAAGAAACAGAGATGCATCACCACACACCTTGGTCAGAACAAGCAATTCTATGATATGAGAAGGTAATGATCTTTGTGAACACATAAGAACACAGTCTTGTTCACACCACTACCATTCTGGGGTGTAAGAGCACAATAATGGTGGCATTCCGTATTCCTTATGATCTACTAAATGACAATAACATTCTGGGAAATTAAACTTTTTTACATATGCTTTTTTCTTGCAACAATGATGCGGCACCCAAGAAAAAGGACAAAAAGACCATCCACAGTAAAATACCACTTATTCAACTATTACTAAAATTTAAATATATCAATAGTTATGAATTATAATAAGAGAAAAAATAATATCGACAATGAAAACAATTAATTACAAACTAATCTTATGTTATAAACAAGATAGGTATATGATGAAAACCATGCATCAGCTGCTTGTCATGCCAAGGGAGGGGATACAGTCACTGTTATCATAGGAAGCTCAAGCCAAACTAAGTTATGAGATGTTGATAAGAAAGAGCTTACAAGACAACATTTTATCTAACAATGCTGCAATCCCAATAATAAACTAATACTACTTGTTGCATTTTTGTTTTTTCATAACACTGGAATTCTGGGTAGTCTTGAAACTAAGAAGTTCTAAATCTGAAATTTTGAATTTCTATGTAATCCACATTTACAGTATAATGGAACTTGTCCAAGCTGACATCCTCTTGAAGAGAATAATGATATGATAATAATGATGATGATGATAATAATAATAATAATAATAATAATAATAATAATAATAATAATAGTAATAGTAATAGTAATAATAATCATAATCACAAAAACATTAATGATAATACAGCCAGTTCTACTGCATGAATTATTATCTCAAACCAGAAATACCAAACCACTCCTTCATATGTTGCCAAACATAAACTCAGATTTGATATTCAGACAATAAATAAACAAATAGAAATTCAGCAGATGTAATTTGTTGATTACTATTGTACTCTGAATAAACACTCCTAGAATTAGTAAAGATATAACAATTAAGAAACAAGTTGATACATTTTGCTCATTATGAGATTACACTTAAGGTCATCAAAGTTTTTACATTACAACAAAACCTTTATACACAAAATGTTTTGGATGTATGGTTCACAACATACATAGCTAGATCTGGAATTTAGTATATTAAAGATATCTTTCATACTTATTCATCAGATTGAATTTTGATGTAATTGTAAAAATCAGCAGTGCATTAGATCAATCATGGTATGCTTCCATGGATGGATTGAGCACAGCCTCAGGACATGGATTAAGGAACATGTAAAGAAAATATAGGGAAGTTTTGAAGAACAGAAAAATCCATGCAAACTCCTTGAAAATTAAAGCTGAAAATAAATAAGAAACTCTGGAAATTCGCCCACAGTATTCTTTTCTGAGGTTTTTGCTAGACTGAAACAATAAAGTTATCTTGTACCCATGAGTGCTGCTTATTGCTTTTGTTTGATGATGCAAGGGTAAAGGAAGTCTCTGATGCCAAAGCACAAAGGAAAATCCACCACAAAAACTAAGACTAACAAAATCAAGAACCATTATATATGTGACAAACAATTCTTATGTCTGACTGAGTTCTTTCATGGAATGATATGGCCAACCAGCAAGATATCTTGCCAATTCATTCAAATTATGGATATACAAGTAGATTGACCATGGATCTTCCAGCACCATAGGAACCTGTGCCAAGCCAGACTGCACAAATGTCTCATCACAATACTTTTGTTTTTTAGATACCATCACACATGCTTTGGGCACAACCTGTTGTAAATGAAAAACTACAGAAATGATGGTTAGGCAAGAATTAGAGATATTATAAAGTTCTCTTGTAAGTACAATCTCTGGTATGGGTAATCTTGCCCAGTCAGGGATTAACAAAGCACATGCAAAGTATCTCTCCATTATACTCACGTTTTTCTCGAAGCTATTTGAGGCCCCTAATAAAACTATGTGCCAAACGCCTCTGGTAGGAAAATCAAATTAAGTGTAGCACTGTGTGTCTTTCATCTGAAGAGCAACTATGAGGCACAAAGTGCAAACTGCATTATGGCCAAAACTCCCCTCAAGAAACATATCATCATCTGCTTTGCCTGGATGTTCCAGGTGCCTTCATTCTATTCAGTGTGCACCATCAGTCACCAGCCACATGCTGTTTGATGTTTCCAGACATCAACAGCATTCTTTATATCATTGTCTTGAAGTCTCTTGAAGTCTGAATGGTCTTATTTACAGCATTAATGATTTTAACATTATTCTAGCTTGATGAAATATTTTAGTATGTGATTGCATGGGTAAAATAGGGAAAACATACAAAAAACGGGTAATGTAAACAATGGCAACTCTGATCTGAGCATTCCTTTGTTTCACTTCCTTTTGAGTGTTATGATCTTTACCACAATGACTGGGTTCTAATTAACACAGCTGTTTTCACTGCTGCTTGAGGGTTTCCTTTACCTCTTTGGCAATATGAATGACTCTACAAATGAAATTACACTCCCTTGAACTTTTGCTTGATTTCCAAATGAGTAAAAAGGAAGTATGTATTTTTGTAGATGGTTTTTTTGTCTCCTATAAATGTACAAAATACATCAATTTAGATTTTATGAGCAATTCCCATTGATATTTTTGGTTGGTTTGTTCATAATAAATGTTTACTGAGGGAACAGTTTATCTCTCAATATCTATGCTTGAGGAAAAGGAAGCTATCGTAACTACCAATATATATATATATATATATATATATATATATATATATATATATATATATATATATATATATATATATATATATATTTCATAGCAGATTTAGTATGAAGTGAATGGAAGAATGTTAAGCTAAATAATGAAAAAAATATTAAAGAATATTCACTGGTTTCTAAGTTAAAACAATTCAAAAGTAGTACAACTACAAATGCATTTATCTCAATTTTCTTTATGTGGTGGTTGGCACACTATGTTATTAAAAGGTCTCATTTATAACAATACAAAAACTAATACTGAAGTAGAGCATTCATTAATGGCCACCAGATGTTTTAGTCTTGTCCAAATTATAAGCAAAGAATGCAATTAAATTATCTTTTTCAGAATGAAACAAAGGAAATGTTTAAACATGACAAGTGACCAGCATAACTCTACAGAGTTGTTTCCACTGATATGTTATCATACAAAGTAAAGGAACACATATATAATATGCAATGTAACAAAGGTAAAATTTTGTTTATGGAAACAAATCAACACATAGTAAAAAAAATTCAATTACTTTAAAATGTACTGCACCTGAAGAAATAGTACTGGAAAATCAGTGGCCAAACACAATATATAGAATATTGGGAAAGGGTGTGCCAAAAACGTTTTTAGATACTTGTCTTGAATTCCTATCTTTGTGTGCCATTTAGGAGTCAGCTTTGGCAGGTAGTTTTTTTGCTTTCCTGATGGTATTCAATGTCAGGAATTTCATGTCACATGAAACTGATCATGAAAAAAAAACATTACATAAACAGAAATTGTATGGCTTCTCAGTCACACCCATTCTGAAAAGAATGTCATACACACAGGCTCGCTCTCTCTCTCTCTCTCTCTCTCTCTCTCTCTAACACAAACACACACACACACACACAAATATATATATATATATATATATATATATATATATATATATATATATATATATATATATATAAACTTCTAACCATAAATTATTTCAACTGAAAACCTATATAGTAAGCATACAATAAGTTTTAAACTTACACTTTCATACTCTACATGCATTTACCCTCAGAAACATCAACCATATCTGAAGCAAATGTTAAGGTTCAATGTATCCCTTTATTTTTCTACTGCACATTATGTATTTATGATGAAAGGATTAGGCTGGTTAATTAGAAGACTTTTGTGTTAAAATGATACAAAGAAAATAGAATCCTTCATCAATGAGCAACTTGTAGCATTATAAATTATGGAAATAGTCTGGATCCTGATAATTCTTAAAAGAAATGGGTACAATCAAATTATCAAAATAATGCATATAAAATGAAACTCTAACAGTGTGTGTGTGTGTGTGTGTGTGTGTGTGTGTGTGTGTGTGTGTGTGTGTGTGTGTGTGTGTGTGTGTGTGTGTGTGTGTGTGTGTGTGTGTGTGTGTGTGTGACCATGTAGTATGTACTGAACTGTTCACTTGGTCAACTCCCTGCTTTTCAAAGTGCATGCAGGGCAAGGGCAAAATGTGCAGTGACAAAATCACATCTAACATAACCACAAACATTTCACAACAACTTGCACTCCTCCAAGGAAAGGTCCATAAATGAAGAACTTGAGATGCAGAGTATTGCCAGCACACTCAGGCCTGGTACTCTATTTACCAATACATAATATTTACATTCTTTGTAAACACAAAATGCATGTATTCTTTAAACTGTATTAAAACACTTCAAACATCAGTCAACATATTTCCAACACACAAATATACTTTTCTCATAACAGTATACACGTAGGTATGCAGCAATTAATGACCACAAAATACTGAGATAACTTTAGACATGAATCACATATTAGTGTTCCCTGGTACCTGCTGATGAAAATCTTCCCACAACAATGTCTCTGCCCTTACAGCAGGTATTAGCAGGTCTGTGACATAGTAGAAAATGTATGACAGTAATTCTAGAGGTGGTCATATTTGAAGATACAGCAATTAAGAATCCTTTCAGGTAAGAGGCAGGGCACTCACCTGGTTCAACTTACAGTGGCTTGGTTCTGGCAGCAAGGGAGTGTGAGGGTGGTAGCACAGTATTCTCCTAGACCACACCCTAGTTATTGCCACAGTTTGGTAGCCAAGGTAGTGTTCCCTCCACCAGTCCCACTGCTGGTAGCTGATGGAAAACCTCCGCTTGTCACAGAACTGGGCATAGTACTGGCACCCAAGGATCCTGTAGGAATGCCCCCAGGCATACCCATTCCCATGCTTCCCATGATACCAGGGGTGGTTCCAACAAAACCAGGGTGGGGTTGACCTGACTGTCCAGTTATATTGAGATTGGCCAACTGAGATTGCATCTGTTGAGTTTGAACATATTATTACTCATAGTGCAAAGCTGATGCCTTTTAAGATGAAAATATGAGTGACATTAAATACATAGGAATACATACATAGGAAAGACGAGTGACAGGAGGCCTTGCGACCTATGACGAGGTCACTCGTTTTACTATACTACATCTACAGAAGCTAAATACTTAGTAGGAGGTAAGGATAGGACAGATGAAGCAGTAGACACCTGCTGAAATGATAACTAACAGTACTAGTTCAGGGGGTGCTGTGAACCTACCATTAAAGCCAGCTGTGACCTCACAACAGAAGGGGGGCAGTCATAACCTGCCATTTAAAGACAACTCTCTTCCTTCACACAAAACTACAAGCATATAGCTACACATATATTCTTCACTTAAGATTTAGAATTGGAAAAAAGAAGATGACATGATGACCCCTATACCAGCCATGGAGTCCTCTTTCCATTAACTTCTTCTTTATCACAATTAATGTTGTCCTTGGTTGATTTACCCTCTTATATAATATAAAAATTTGGTTTTAACCATTTCTGATTTTATATATACACTCGACCCTCGAAACAATGGACAAATGCGTGCACGACCCTGTCCGTAGATTGCAAAAGTCCGTTCTTTGCAAAAGTACGTAAAAAACTGTATAAAATGTACGTAAAATACGTAAAATTTTCTAATTTTCATTAGTTCAAGCTTAGCAGCCACTGGAAGAGCCTTTTGATTATGCTTCACTGGTTTACTAGGTTTAGGAGGCATTTTGGATAGGTTAAGCACTCGTGGGAAGGGTGCAAATGCATAAAAAAGCCGTGGTAAGCACTGGACAATGATAGCTATTGGTTGAAATCGCACGGACTGAAGATTAAACATGGCGGTCAACAGCTGATGACGCGACCGACCCGCCACCTACAGGACAATAATTTGCAGGGAACGGACAATCGCGTGCATTTTAATATTCGTCCGTAGATTAAACCGGACTCCAGAATTTGTCTGTAGTTTCCGAAATCCGTTGATGGGAGGTCCGTTGTTTTGAGGGTCGAGTGTATATACAGTATATATATATATATATATATATATATATATATATATATATATATATATATATATATATATATATATATATATATAACATTATCTTTTTAAGATAGATCAGGATGCAAAAGTATATCAACAAAATGGAAAGACATACCTGTGCAAAGGGGTTAGCTGCTGAGAGTTGGACAGCCTGAGGCAACCCATTAGGGAAAAATGGGTTGGGAACACCACCCCCAACAGGCATTCCAGTCTGTATAAGAAATATATCCTGAAGCTATCAAATGAAGACTAATTTCGTAATATATGCACAATGTGATACATCACTAACCATAATTCACATTATCCCATTCATTCACCTGGGCCATGAACATCATGTTCTGCTGTTGAGGCTGAGGCACCACTCCACCATTCTGCATGCCTGGTGGTGGTTGCCCTAAAGGCTGAGAAGGCATGGGTGTAGGTGCACCAGTAGGGGCGATGTATACTCCACCAGGCATCCCAAACATTCCTGGGGAAGGTTGGGGCTGGGCTGGGGTTTGGCCATAGAGTGCCAAGATTGAATCTTTGGTTAACTTGTCTTGGCCAGATCCACTCTCAGGTAATTTCTGATTGAAAAAGTTTTCCTCTTCTGTCTTTACAGAATCAGTTGGTGCTGATGTGGAATTGGAAGCAGTGGAAGGAGTGGTCTGAGCTGTGGGGGGTCCCAGAAATTCTCCGAAAGGATCTGATTCATCTGATGGTGCAGTATTGCTGGTTGTTACAGTTTCTGAAAAAGAAGTAGAGTAAAATTTTCACTATCAGTTCTGTAACTGTTACAATTTTTTTTTTTTGAGAAATTAATGAATCAAGTACCTAAAAATTCTAATCAGTGGGATGTGGTAATGAATACTACAGAACAGTTATTATAAGCCAAATATTCACAACTAGATGCTCAGTGTTTTCACATTTATTTATAGTTTCCTGCTATATATATTTAGAAGCATTTTTCCACTGGTTTCTACATGGACTAATATTTTGTCTGGCAAAGCTCAAGAGTGTTGAGCAAGTTTTATTTGTGCAGCCAGGATATTGTAATAGCCAAAACTGTGTGGAGATGAAAGGACTAGCCAACATCAGATAAGCCGACTTCTCTAGACCATCTAACAAACCCGAGGCAGGAGATATGAATTTGTAATGCTGTTGTAAATCTCCAGTCTATACAAGTGTTGTGGTTGATGCACAAACATATCAGAAAAGAAGAGCCAAGATATGGAAAGATGGGTTGTACAGTATTTCCAGAGAAGACATTGAGAGACATGATGTAAACAGACAATCTTCACCAGTGTCTGTTAAGATTTGGCACAAAAATGTGGTTGTTTCTTTCATATGTGCAAGGATTTATATATAGTATATTAAATGTATAACTTAAATAAATAAAGTATGATTATATAGCAAGTAAAAAGTAGTTCTTACATGATGCTGGTGGTTAAAAATGTTAAAAGAAATATTCAATTATTTAGTTTCAATTATCTAGTTAATAACTAACAAATGATAGATTTTTTTTTCCAGCTGACTGCCTTTTATGAGTAAAATTCAGTTGGCTGGTGAATATCAGTGTTTTTCATATCATAAAGAAAGTCCAATTGTTTTCTTTTACCAGTTTGAGACAAAATCTTTCACTATAAAGGTAAAAACTTATTTTAATTTTCTGGATTAAAAACAAAATGCAGAAATACTGTGCTCCCATTATTTTCATCCAAAATATCACTACTCTGTGAACCATGAATATGTAATGTGCACTTATTCATGCCTAAAATGACTGTCAATAATCAACAAGTATGTTTGTGAGCAGACAAACTTGTATAAGTCTGGTGCAGTGACATGGAATCTTGACAGTAGTAAAGGGATCACTAGGGAAGGCTGTTAAAAGTGAATCACATAAATCTTCAGGCAATCATCAAGACGACACTCACCTAATCCCAACAAGTCCTGTGTGGCACTGGAGGATGCTGATGTTGCTGAGGAAGAGGAAGTAGTAGCAGTAGCATTCTTGACACCTGTACTAGGTGAAGGTGAGGAGCTCTTGCTTCCAGGAGCCTTTGGTAGGGGCTTGGGGGAGGCACTGGTTCCTCGGTTGCTGGAGTTACTTACTAATGCTGGTAGTTCCACAGTCCCACTGCTCTGTATGATATACATGTGGTAAAGTACAATGAGAGATAATAATTAGTGTGAAGGTGAAGAGAGATACTGGAGCAGTGACAGAAGATTATGGTTAAGAACTTCTTACTACATGTTTGTGCACCATACCGTCATCCTCTCATATTTGTTATCATATTTTTGTGGTTCTATGCAAGGCAATCATTACTACATCATATCTAGGAATAGCCATATATATATATATATATATATATATATATATATATATATATATATATATATATATATATATATATATATATATAGAGAGAGAGAGAGAGAGAGAGAGAGAGAGAGAGAGAGAGAGAGAGAGAGAGAGAGAGAGAGAGAGAGAGAGAGAGAGAGAGAGAGAGAGAGCATAAGTATTTATAGTTTTTTTTTTTCAACTAAATGTACTAGTGAGAGTTTCTCCCAAGGTAGCAGTGTGGCAACCATAGTAAAAGAGCTTCCCTCCATCTCTATCTAAACATTCCTTTTTTGTTTGTTCAAGTGCTTAGCCTGCATTATCACTTACTTCAAATATACTATATTCATTTGCTCTATCCCGTCATGCTGCCATAGGGAGGTGGTGACATAGTGGATAAGGTGGCAGGCAGATGTCTACAGGTAGGTTCGAGTCCCACCATATACTGCTTTGAAATTTTGCCATTTGTTGAGTGGTACATGTCACCAAGATACCCAAGGTTCTAGGTGGTTACACCAAAGATGCACTTAGGTGGTGATATGGGACCTAATATGGGTACCACTATAAATAAAATTGTCTGTGCCACTAATGGGTGGAAGCTTAACCGCTTCCCACATATACTCTTAAAGTATGCCTACAGGTGCTATAGGCTATTACATAAAAAAAATAATAAAATAAATAAATAAATAAAAAATAAAATAAAATAAAATAAGATAAATAAATAAATAAAAAATAAAAACCTCTCCCATCAACACCTTCACCTTCACTCACATTCACTTACTCTTGGTCTTCATCCTCTTGATAAGATCACACCACCTTAGTGTGTTCTCTTCCGCTCATTCCACCACTCATACTTATTACCGAGAATCTCACCACAGAGTAGACTGGAAAACATTTATTTGTAAAACTGCAATCAGTAAGAGGTTTTAAAATCCAACCAAACTTACCTTTTCTCTTTTCTTCTTTCTGAGTTGTTTTTCAAGTTCAAGATCCCAGGTAGGGTTAGGCATTGGAGGCTGCACCCACTCTCGGGCAATGTACTTTTTGGCTTCGTATTTGGCTCGGACAAACTGCTCTAGAGCAGAGTCCATCTGTGGCCGACGAAAACTGTCAGGAATGTTGGCCTCATAAACAGCTCGTGCTCGGCTGTTGCCCATCTGTTGAATACACTGCAACAGGAAGACCACTATATCATTAACCCATCACACTATCAACAAATACTAACTTAATACACACTGATCATAATTACTTCAGTATCCTTGGTTCTAGAGAGACCAAGAATAAGTAATTTTACCCAATTAACCAAGGTTTACCACTTGACAACACCTCTAATACACCACCTGAACTCTAAAATGATATGAATAGTATACATGGTATGCCAAAAATTGTCTTGAAATAAAACAAAACATTAATTATATTAAATATATTCAAATATCATAAAACATGAAACTTTTCTTTATTAATTCTTACAACATTCACATTCTTATATCTAATTTTCAATCTGTACACCACCACCTCTCCTCTACTAAACCTCATCTTTTTCTCACTGAAATACAAATGTCTGAGGCAATTGACAGTAGCTTCCTTTCTGTTTCCTACTTTCTATATCCTCATTTTTGTTCCAGAGCTGGATGCTGCATCTATATGCACAATGACCTGACTTGCTCTTGTGCCCACACTCTTGAATCGTTCAAGTTTTCCACCATCTGGTTATGAGTTCAGAATAACTCTTGGACTAAATTGATCTGTGCTGTATACCTCTCATCAGCAGAGTGGCTTTAAATTACTCAAAGGACAAAAAAATACCTGCTGGTGCACTTGGGATAGATTCTGATTTATTTGGGGTCTTAACTGACTTAAAATGGTGTTTACTGCACCTTACTGTTTCATTGGGAGGCCAATCAACTTACAGCAACTTGTTGAGGTGTCCAAGTGTCTAGATTGACACTCTTCACCTTAGAGATGTGAACACCCAAGTTGCGGTGGATACCAGCACATCTGATGCACAAGAAGATACCCAGGTTCCATGATGCCCATCTGGGACCTGTAAAATAAAATATTACCTGATAAACATCTTTTTAAACAGTAAAAATAACTCAACATTTTAGTATGAATTTCATAACAAGAGTATCAATCATGTATACTATAGGCTACAAGTAAAGGTAAATATTGAGATCATGATATATAATTCAATCAGTAACATTTGTTATTCAAGAGATGCAAGATGAAAAAGCAAGAAGTTCAAATGTGTATTTATGAAAAAATATCAATGAATACAATTTTTCTCACAGTAACTCAGAAACTTGGATGGAACAGCCTGATTCAAAATAGTCAACATTAAGAATATCAAACAACTGAAAATCAAGCAGGACCACTTGATATCTAAACAGGTCAGCACAGGCATAGTTCTTTTCCTGTATGTCACAACTGGGGAAATACACACACACACACACACACACACAGAGCTCGTTCCGTAGGGTAACGTCTGGCTGTCTCGTCAGAGACTGCAGCAGATCAAACAGATCAAACAGTGAAACACACACACACACACACAGATATGGAGACGGGGCCACACGAGCATAAAGCCCAGGCCCTGTAAAACTACAACTAGGTAAAACTAGGTAAATACACACACAAGCTTGTATCTAATGAGATATCTACACTCACTCTTATCTTTTCTTCCTTTCACATTGTCCTTCTATCTTCTGTAACTTAATTTTTTCACCTTTGTGTATGTATAATAATAATAATAATAATAATAATAATAATAATAATAATAATAATAATAATAATAAGAGCAATTTTCTTAGATCCATTTTAGAGCTCGAAGACCACACCACTGCTGCATATTCCAGCCTTGAACATATCATGCTTGTGATGATATTTTTTTTTATCATATCTTTATCCATATATTGAAATGTCACTCTTATATTAGTCAACATTTTATATGATAATCTAAATATCTTGCTTATGTGTTTTTCAAGGGTCAAATCTTTTTGTGCGATCACTCCCAGATCTTTTTCCTCTTTAGTCTTCATTATTTGTTCCTCTCTCATCATATAATTCAATAGCGGTGTTTTTCTACTCCTTCCTAGTTCCATTATGTGACATTTCTTGGCATTGAACTCCAATTTCCACTTCCTGCTCCACTCATAGATCTTGTTTATATTTTCCTGCAACAGCAGACAGTCCTCTCTGGTTTTGATAACTCTTAGCAGCTTTACATCATCAGCAAATAAATTCATATAACTGTTTACCCAAATGTGAATGTCATTTACATAAATCTGAAACATCATGGGGGGCTAACACTGACACTTGTGGCACTCTGCTAGTTACTTTACCCCAGGATGAGTATGTATCTCTGATCACAGTTCTCATTTCCCTATCCTTCAAATAATCTCTTGCCCATTATAGCAAAGTTCCTCGCAGTCCTCCTATGTTCTCTTGTTTCCAAAGTAGTCTTCCATGAGGGACTTTATCAAAAGCCTTTTTAATATCCAGGTATATTCTGTCCTACCATCCATCTCTGTTTTCCAGTCCTGCAATAACTCTCAAGTAGAAGCTTAATAAGTTTGATACACATGACCTCCCTGTCCTGAACCCAAATTGTCTGTTCAATAAGACTTGCTCCTCTTCTAGAAATCTAACCCATTTTTCTTTGATAGCTAATAATTTCACACAACTTCCCCTAGACCAGGGGTCGGGTAACTTTTTTTGGGTGTTACCCCAATAGAATTTGTAGTAAAATGAATTTACCCCCACACTTGGAAGTACTCTGGTGGACAAACCAATTTACTTACAAAATTCATGGATAATAAATAAACAAAAAATGTATATTGGAAAAATGTTTAATTGTTAATTTCATGTATCATAGGAAATAAAAGTCTGTCTTTTTGGCATGGAAATAGCACACAAGAAAAAAATGTAGGAATCACATTTATAAACAGAAATGAAACACTCTTTTTAGCATTACATGGCACACAAGCAAAACTATTGACCATCATGTATTTCAAATTCATACAATAATAAAAGAAAATTTTATTGAATCCACTATTATGGGGAAAATTTTTTTATCCTTTCTTGCATAAGAATGGCATACAAAGAAAAATAATGTTATTCTTTCTGGCATAAGAATGGCACACAAAGAAAAATAATGTTATTCTTTCTGGCATAAGAATGGCACACAAAGAAAAATAATGTTATTCTTTCTGGCATAAGAATGGCACACAAAGAAAAATAATGAAGAAAATATTGAAAACTTTAATATATTAACATCAGATTGAAATCTTTAATATTTTAACATCAGATTGAAATCTTTAATATTTTCATATCAGCTACCTCAGGCTTTGGAAAAATTATACTGTTTCATCTTGGATACAACAAACTCGATATCAGGGATTTTTGATGTTACTGCTACTAGGATGCTGTCTTCAGGATTCAACCGGTTTTTGTATTTTGTTTTTAGATTTACAAGGGTAGAAAAATCTTGTTCGCAAAGGTAGGTTGTTGCGAAAGGTAGTAGCATTTTAGTTGCTTCCATATGTGCAGTTTTATAAGCATTTGCAGTTTTTGACATCCAAAAACTTGAGAGATCATCCTTGATCTCAAATTCCATTTTTGTTTCATTGTTGGAAACGAAGTTCAATAAGCTCTGCTGCCAATCCTTCAGGCTGTTCAGGCAAATCAGCCAGCTCACTTTTGAAGGGACTTACAACCCAGCTGACAGTATGTGAATCAAGTTCTGGAAAATAGTCACAGAACCCATTTCTAAGTTTGGTCAGGTGCCTTGTGACTGACTCTTTTATGTCACTAAGACTGCAGTCTTGACATTCTTCCAAAAACTCTCCCAGTTTTGGAAAGGCAGCAGTCTTATTGGCATTTACTTTCTGGTTCCAATACTGAAGCTTTGATACAAATGCTGAAATTTTTTCCCTTGCTAACAGGAGATTGACTTTCTTTCCTTGCAATTCCTTGTTCAGTTCATTTACATGCCCAAAAATGTGAGCTAAGTATGCAAGAAGAGCTAGCCAGGTTGTTTTTCTGAACTTTTCTGCAAGTGTGTGTTTTTGATCAAACAGAAACATTTTGAGTTCTGTTTTAAGAGCCCACACTCTATTCAGGACATTTCCACGTGAAAGCCACCTCACTTCCGTATCGAAAAGAAGGGTTGAATATTCAGCCTCTCCATCCTCACATAAATCACGAAACATCCTCGTGTTTAGTGCATGCCCTTTTACAACATTGACAATCTTAACCACATCATCTAACACAGCTTCCACTTCTGGTTCCAAATTCTTCACAACTAATGCCTGGCAATGTATCATACAATGGATGGCTAGAATATCCGGATTCTGTTGTTTGGCCAAAAATCCACCAGGTAGATGACGAGGGGCTAAATAAAGACTGATAAATCAAGGAGCAAATGCCACCACCAAGACAACAACGCAAAAGTGGTCTCACTGAGGGTTAAAAACAGTTTCAATACTGATGAAGCAGTCTCAATACTGATATTTCTCCGTTTCCATAGTTATAAAGATCGTGGGATCCTCGATGCATTCTTTTCTCCAACTTTCATATCAGTTTCCCTCACTTAGCACATCCACAGCCGTAGCACGTTCATTACCCCCCGAGCCGCCGTGGTACAATGGAACCATGCGTGCTTTGGGGTCTGAGGGGTCTCCAAGTGCACGGGTTTGAATCCTGTCAACGGTCCGAGTTTAGGTTGGGCTTCCTCACTCGGGGCAACGGTTTCCTAGCGGGTGGGCTTTGAGATAGAAGGTATCACAAAAAAGTATCCCCTTTAGCCCAAAAATTCCTGTGAAAAGCCCACATGGCAAAAAAAAAAAAAAAAAAAAAAAAAAAAAAAAAAAAAAACTAATTTACCCCATTTGGGGTAATTTACCCCTGTTCCCCAACCACTGCCCTAGACACTTGTAAATGTGTGTGTATTTACCTAGTTGTAGTTTTACAGGGCCTGGGCTTTACGTTCGTGTGACCCCGTCTCCATATCTACATTTATCCAATTTTTCTTTAAAGCTATGCACACTCTTTGCTGACACCATTTCCTCGCTCAAACTGTTCTGCTTTGTGGGAAACTATATTTTTTAACATCTCTCAGACATCTTCCCTTTCTGAGTTTTTTACTATGCGATCTTGTGCTTCTAATGTCATATTCTTCTCTCACAATCAATTTCTCATTATCCACTTGATCCATTCCATTAATCAATTTATAAACTTGTATCAGATCCCCTCTCTCCCTTCTCTGTTCCGGGGTTGGTAGATCCATAGCCTTTAGTCTCTCCTCATATGTCATCCTTTCAAATTCTGGAACCATTCTTGTAGCCATTTTTTGTAGTCTCTCCAACTTCCTTATGTGTTTCTTTTTATGGAGGGTCCACACAACTGCATATTCCAATCTGGGTCTTATTATAGTACTTATCAATTTCTTCATCATTTCTTTGTCCATGTAGTGAAATGCTAATCCAATATTCCTTAGCAAATTATATGTCTCTCTGAAAATTCTATCAATATGGCTTACTGGTTGATTGTTTTCTTCATTGTGTTTGCCAGAGAGAATAACAACATGATAAAAACATTGTAGTAATAATAATAATAATAATAATAATAATAATAATAATAATAATAAAAATGGCTAACAACAACGACACTAATGAAAAAACTGAGAATCAAGTACAGGTTAGGGTGGTACTGTAGGGTATGTGACATCTTTATGGGTTGCAATAAAGCAGACAACGTGCAAACCTCAGTATGTAAAAAGCACCTCAAATAAGTAGATGGCTGCAACAAGAGAGTTAAAAATATTGTATACATGCTATTCCATTCCATGATTCCCCTACATCTTAGAAATGATGACTAATGAACGTTAGCTGCACACACAATATATATACTCATATTACCTAATGTTATTTCCAAGTTGAAGAAGAAATTATAGCATACATTTTCAACGGAGAAAGGTCCGAATGATTGAAAGTAGCTACTGGTTAACTCTTGCACTAGAGAGCTGGACAGAATAGAGATAAGAGGAAGAAGAAAGCCCGATATTGAGAAGTACAAAAGGTGTAACTATTCATATTCACTTACAATTAACGAGGTTGCGAAGTTTTAAACAGAACTATAAGATTAATTAGAGGCATTCCAGAAAAAGAGAAAATGTACTTCTGTTTTAATTGAGCTCCACTACCTATCTGTAAAAGCAAGTACTTAAGTTGTGTTTCTTGGCACATCAGACACCAATTTGAGGCCATCCACCATAAGAGAAAACCATTATATGAAATGCAACCAGGTGAACTTATTAACATTCATAAAACCACAACAGGAATAACACTTTATGAACCAAGATTGCATGCCTTCAGTTCTGCTGCCTCAAGATTCTACAATAAACTACAACTTGACACCAGAAAAATTAAGTATCTCTCCAGATTTATAAAATAACTAAAAACATCCTGAGGAGCACTTCAGGGGAAACAGGACAGGATAAACAAGAAACAATATGAAAATGAAGATCTTATCATTCAGGGTTGGTCTTGTAGCTGAATTATATCGGTCAGAAAAAAAAACAAACTTTGATAGTGTCCTGCAGGTGAAGTAAAGCACCATGAATGGCAGATTTAAACTGTTGTGGGGCCAGGGCCAATCCAGCCAATCCTACATGTTATGTTCCAAGTAATGCCAAGTGATTATGTCTTGATACAGCCATTGTGTCAATTCAAAATGCATCAAAATACGAACAAATCAAATTGTTTCTTCTTGAAATTGGAGTAATGCAATTTTACAAGAAGTTATAACACAACTACTAGGCAGAGAAGAGGTCATGGGTTCACTGGGGACACGCCAATGGTTTTAAAGATACTTTAAGGATATGAACACACACTATAATCAATTGTCAAGTTGGTAGGAAAGAGGTTACTACACAAAGGACCAGGAAAACTTGAGGGCACACTCTGGATCCTTCAAAACTCACACACCGATCAAAGAAAAAAAAAAAAAAAAAAGTCTGGATGCACAAGAAACCCAATCCAAGTCAATAGCAAAATAAGTACAACTCAATTTTGTCCCTTAGAGCAAACACCAATGACTACAGCACTAAGAATTCACAGGGAAGAGTCTGTCTATGCTAGCTCTCCTTCCCTGGCCCAACAGTGATGAGCAGGGTAGGACAGGGTAGGGCAAGGCAGGGCAAGGGGCGGGCAGGGAAGTGTCATGCAGGACAAAACCCGCCCCCAACACAGCTGATCACCTCCTGCCCTTCTGCACCACACTCCCTCCTTACTTTTGGCGTCACAGTCCACGCAGTACTTGTTGTCTTCATCCTTTAGCAGGTCAGACAGAATGCTCTGACACTTCTCCTGGGTGAGCTTGTGTCGCTCCTTTTCTGACAGGGTCGACATAATGCTGCCCTGATAGGCCGCCAACACCAATAATGGCCGACTATAGACGCCACGAGATTCCACCTGAAGGGGGATCCACTACTCTGCTGTTCCAGGAATATAATTAAGATAGTTCTTTATTTCATTGCTCCTAAAGGGGAAAAAATGTGACGCATGTTGGGCGACGCCTTACAAATAATTCACCAAAAGATCAAAGCGCATGAGTAAGGTGATTGCATTTTCACTTATTACTCTATGTCGATTTCAGATACTTTAATAACGTTCAGTCTCACCAATTATGTTCACGCAAAGTTTCGTGACTAACATTTCATATTTCTATATGTGAATGTAAAGAATGATTCTGCGTTGCAATAGCGTCATAGTCATTTGTTTAAACATTTTAAAGTAATAAAGATCGTATGATGATGCTCATCAATTGCATTTTGCTTCAATATGAAACAGAAATTTTATCCAAATAGTTTTATAAATAGATCATTATGGCAAGAATGGCAAGAAATGGCTTTGGAATGTTATAAAGACCATTTGATCCTGTATTGAGTTTGTTGGTGAAGTCTATAAGAGTGCACCAATCAAAACCCTCGTGTGACCGCGGCGACCAATCGGCGGCAGCCTCCCTCCTGACGTGTGTTGCTGTAAACATTGACACAACACTGACCACTCCACGCCGGTAACTAGCCTTTTCCTGCTGTACTAGCCCCCTCCCTAGCTAGCCACTGCAGGGCGCGGTCCTAAGGGAGTCTGGCACCAGGGAGTGGGGCGTGGGCGTGGGACGGTCCTAGCGGGACGCCCACTCCCACCTGGTGCGGGCGCCAGCTGACCTACAACTTGTGCCGGATTTTTTATTTATTAATTTTTTCCCATTTAATGAGTCAGAAAGTGTCGGTGTGGTGCACGTAGGACACGCTGCAGACAGAGTGGAGTCTTGTGGTGGCCGCCCGCCCTCGGTGGGTGAGCTAAGTGGAGTTGCTTGGCTTTGGGCCGAGGCTCCAACAGTGGAGTGAATCAGCTCTGGCACTTTTGTGATATTATTGAAAAAGGTTAAGGCATGCTGTGCCGGAGCGCTCTGCTGGGCTGTAGGCCTTGGATTTAGGATAATAAGATGTGGTATAAGGATTTATTTTTGCTCTAAGGAAACCATTAGCCATATGGTTTATTGCATTTTGTTAAACATCTTGTTTCCATTTTACATGGGCATAATCATAGGAAGCTGTAAAGTAAATAAGTATATTGAATTATCATTGCATAATTGTGTAAGGCTCTGTCAATACCTGGCAAATTTTCCTTATTTGCTGTGTTGTTATTGGCAGATACTTAGTCAGCTGTTACCAAATAGGCTCTAAGGCTGTTTAGAAATTACTCATGGTTAATTGTGACAGAATCAGACATCATCTGACCCTGTGAAGAGTGCTGCTTGATTCCTAAGTTAAACAAGATAATTTTGATCAAGCATTTGAAATGGGGTTGAGTTAATAGTGATTTTTTTTACAGTAGATGAAGTCCTCATCTGTATGTTAGGTGGGGCTAGGTTGGTGACCTTGTAGACTTCTGGGAGATGTAGCCCCCATGTTAGGTTAAATTGAGCAGACTTAGAGTGTTGGAGTAGGATGGATAAGAGTACTTAGAGATTGGAACTCAGTTTCAGAATGATGCAGCCTTGTTGTAAAGCATTACAGAACTAACTCCCTTACATAAGGAACTCGTTAACACACTGGTGGAATTGTTTACTTAACGGAACACTGAATTATAGGACAATGCACCCATTGTCTTGTGCCAAAATTCATAGTGTAGTAAATTATTTTGTTACTTTTGATGCTGAAAGTTCATAGTTTTCACAGTCAGTAGCTAAGTGGATTACCTTAGGACCAAATTTATCATGGCAAACTGAGTAACTGCTTTGATTCATAATCTGATTGATTTATGCTTATTTCAGAACTAGAATGGATTTATGATATTTTTTGCTCCCATGTGGAACTAAAGAAATATAATGTCTCTTAGGACAATTAGGTTCGCTTAAAATATTTTAAGCTTTTTGATAGTTGAATTAGTATACATCAGCTGACCCCTTTTGATCACATATTACAAGATATTCTTGAAAAGCTATGTGACCTCTGACTGAGGAATAATGAACCAAGTGGCTTTGGGATTGTAACTCGTTTAATTTAATATTGGTAGCAATGATTTTCTTGATTGGGGAGCAACAAAATATGCTGTTTCCATATGAGTTTTATGGGGAAAAATGTAAAGTTTACAGTTTATAGGTTTAGTTGTTTTGATTTTCATGTTATGCCATTGGTAACAGAGTTCATTAACATAAATACAGTTTGTAACATAATCTTCCCAACTTTTTTTGTCAGATCAAAAAAACCTACAAGATGGCAGATGATCAGCAGTTTTGCTTGCGATGGAATGAGTTCCAGAGCAATATGGTGTCCTCCTTCAAACACCTACGAGAGGAGAAGAGTTTCACAGATGTGACTCTGGCCTGTGATGGACAAACCTGCAAGGCACACAAGATGGTGCTCTCTGCATGTTCCCCATATTTCAAGGCCTTGCTAGAGGTATGGTTTGTTGACATGTTTTCGGTAAGTCAAAGCTATGTTGGGGATATCTTCCTTATGAAATCCCTAATAAAATGATGCTTGAAATTTAAGCTAGCTTTCTTTGAGACAAATCTTGCAAAATTCATAATCCTTATTACATGGTAGATGTAGTACTTCAGATTTGTAATACCTTTGTATGTAATTATAGTTAAATGATTTGCACAATAGGCATTTTTTTTTTTATGCTTTAAGAGATTCTTAGAGACAAAGAATAAATGTTAAAAGGAGGGAAAACATGCTCGATTGCCAGCTTCCAAGAAGAAGTATGTCCATCAGTGGAAGGGTTACAGAAAGGATTTTAGGCACTTACTGCTTTGAAGTGAATATGATAAACTACTTTTGCAGCATCTATTAAGCCACCTACTGTGGGTGAAGAGATAGTTTGTGGTTGCCTTTTGCTGAAGAACAAAATCAAACACTTGGGAGTGTTTGCTCTGTGTTGACTTGCCATTGATCTCTGGCCATTTTAATATAGGGCTTTGTCATCACTCCTATTTTTTTTTTTTTTTTTTTTTTGAGAAAAGAAAAATTTTGATGATCTCAATACATGATATAAAACATTAATGCTAAGAGTTTATGCTAACAGTATCTACAGAGCATTGTGTTTGCTGAAACTGTGCCAAGAAGAAAGGCCTGGCAGATATGAGTCTCGACTTAAAAAAAAAAAAAAAAAAAAAAAAAAAAAAAAAACGTGGTTGAACATACCAGTTTGCAGTGTTGTTTAAATCAAGGTCTATACATATAATGTGGTTAATTTCACAAACATGTCACAAAAGAGGAACCAAATTGTAATAGGATGGGTTGTATTTCCAAAGAAGAAAGCAACATCATACATTGGGAGATGCAATATAAACACAGAAATGTTAACTCAGGAAAGATGTTGGGAGACATGATGTTAACATGCAATCTTTACCACCAGTGTCTTACTTTGTTTATTTCTTTCATGATTATTATATAACTTAAATGGATAGAGTGATCTTATATGAAAAAAAATGTCATTCATCCTAAGGTGATGATTCTAAGTATTTAGCTTGTTTAGTCACATTGCTGGCTCTCTGCTTGTTGATAGTGGCAAGAGGTTTATCCAAGAGCATAAAATGAGGGATAGATTAGGAAAGAAAGTTGCTTATCAGACCTTGAACATTATGAAAAGCATGTAATCCTTGCCCAACAGCAAAGGGATTGAAAGTTTTTAGGTTTTGATCTTTGACCTCATAATTGCACAATGTTTTTACTATTTTTTTGGTGGTGTCTGTAAATGTGAATTACATGGTCCCTTGGTGTTCATAGTAATTGTTCTAATATGTTTTTAGTTATGGATTTGTGAGGTAGATGCTGCTGCCATGTAAAGCCTATCATATCCACACCATTAGGAATGTGTAGTGTCCAGACATTGATTTATTGGTTGTTACATTTACACACCTGATGAATGATATACTGAACATCTCACTATTTAATTCTTTGTCTCAGGAAAATCCCTCCAAACATCCAATAATCATCCTGAAAGATGTGCCCTTCAGCCACTTGCAAGCAATTTTGGAGTATATGTATGCAGGAGAGGTCAATGTAGCCCAAGCAGACCTTCCTAATTTTCTCAAGACTGCAGAGCGACTCAAGGTTAAGGGCTTGGCTGAAGTCAACCAAAATGAGCGGCAAGACCGCTGAAATACTGCCCAGGTTTGTATAGATGGTGTTACTTGTGTTGATCTAGTGTTTTATGTGGAAAATTAAAAGCAATGATTAGAGTGATAGCAGCCATATAGAAAGGTTAGAGTAGAGAGTATAAAATGGGAAGACAGGGCAGGAATATCTTGGGTGGAAGAGAGAGAGAGAGAGAGAGAGAGAGAGAGAGAGATGTAAATGAAGTATACAAAAGTGTACGGATAAGAACAATCGAAGACACTTGTATGATGGCAACCCTTTAAGGAGTTCAGATTATATAGAATAGATTGAGTTGTAGTGTTGTTTTTGATATGCACATTATATGATGACGTGATTGATTGCCTATTTTTCAGGTCGAGGGAGGCTTGGGAAACAGTTTGTCGGAGAAGCCAAAGCCACTTCTGCCTCCTCCACCAGCCTTCTCTTGCTGCTGACCCTATCCCTCCCACCCACCCACCCACCCATTACATACCCGAGACAATTTACTTCCCTATCTTCCTCTAAGCTTCCTGTTTCTTCTCTCTCTCTCTCTCTCTCTCTCTCTCTCTCTCTCTCTCTCTCTCTCTCTCTCTCTCTCTCTCTCTCTCTCTCTCTCTCTCTCTCTCTCTCTCTCTATCAACCAAAAGACATTACTATTATTATCCTGCTGCTCAGGTCTGTGATGTAGCTTTCATATTATTGCATCACCACCAACTTAGAAGAGCTGAAAAATTACACTCACATTTCCTTGCCTTTCCCTTTGCTTAGGCTGTCCTGTTTTCAGCCTATGACAGCCTATAACACAGACCACAAACACGTTCATGCTAGCTTGTGAGGAGGTATGTAATCCTCCAGTTATCCAGATACTATCCAGCCACTACTGAGGCAAGGTTGTAAAGTCTGGGAGTAATTATTAATTCTTGTAAATAGGTACTATTGGTATCCATATTTTTACTGTAAACATCCAATCCAGCTGGTTGTCATAATCTCTAAAATGATCTCTTATGGCATTACAGATGCATTGGCGGATACATGAAGCAATGTAGTAAAATATTTTTAACCTGTGCTGGTGTCTTGGGAGTCATTGAATGGCTTTATTTTTTTCTCTCTTTCTTTCTTTTTCCTGACATATATTATCAGTATTTTTCTGTGTAAAAGGATCTTGTCCCTGGTATGATAAAGCCTACGAGAATACTATTGTAAGTAAGATTACTCTCGGTTATCAGTATAATTATGGAACATTCCTTATTTTTTTGCTATTGATTTGAGTCTTCCCTATCTTAGTTATTTTCTTCTCATTTCTCCATTTTGATAATCTATTTATGTTTTCTCACTGAGCAACTATAGCCGTTTAATTCTTGGAAGAACGTTTAAGTGTTGGCTGAGTAGTTAGCTACGCTGCCACTCAGTTTCTCTTTAATATGTTACTGTTTATTTTTAACTTTTTAGAATTGAAATTAAAATATTAGGTGTGGATGATTAGGCTGCCAAACCATGAAGTGCTATGAATGGCTCAGGTTTTAAGATGATGGTCTATGTTTTACACAAATATCACAACATAGCTCTGCATCATTGTCATGTAGGTAGAGAGGAGTTGTAGTGCTTATTGGTAGGGTCAGGTCACTCAGGTTAGAGAGACGGATGGTGCCTCTCAAGGATCATATACTCGTTGGCAGTCACCCATGTGTTCTTCACAGCAGAGAGAAAACTTATTTACAACATGAATAAATGTGTATTTCTTAGAGGAGAAAGCTAATATAGGTCCTATTATTGCACCCTCCAGCCCAAGGGAAACCTCTATATCAGAAGTTCCCAAACCAGGGGTGGGGACCCCAAGTAGGGTCAAAATGCTAATATATCAGGTCATAAAGAAGTCATGGAGTTAATGGGATCAGAGGTACCTTAAGGCCTGGGGATATGAAATATCCAAGCAAGGATTACAAGACCATGTCAAATTCAGTGCTGTATAGTACTTTCTTTGAGAAAAAATAAGTCAAATAAATAATAATAATTTTATTGCTTCAAGCACCCTTACACGAGCCACGACTGACTGTTGAATGTCCCTCTCCCGCACTCCATTACTACCCGCCCCACTCTTACATCATCAGTCGTTAAGTCCATGTAATCCAAATTTAATTTTGTTTTATATTTTAATTTCTCCTCTACATAAACACCATCATATAGCCAAAAATTCACAACAGTGCTTTAAATGTAGAGGTAAACATAAACACATTATATATATGTGTATATATGCTTAGGGTCGCACGGAACAGTTGAAAGTGCTGAATGGGATTGTGCTAAGAAAAGCTTGGGAACCTCTGCTCTATATAAAAGAAAATAAATACACCTTGACTTTTATTTCTAAGGTGGTGAGGAAAAAAAGTTGAAACATTAACAAATGAAATGTAGTAAATCCTGAATTACACAAAATCAAACAATACTGAGAGAGAGAGAGAGAGAGAGAGAGAGAGAGAGAGATATGGGAAAAGTTGCTTGTCCTTTCCACCAAGGTGTTGAGATGATAATTGGTCCTGTGGAGATGTGGCAACACAGCTCATATGGAATTCCCATACTTGTCCAATGCCTAAGTGTTCTTCCGAAAATGAAATGACTATAGTAACCATAAGGCATCAGCTCCTGCAGATATTGTATTTAAAATTAGCCCTAAATACTTGTAGTTAGGTCAAACTTCACGTCACCAAATTTATCCAGGAGGGATACTTGCTGCTCACCACTCCTTTATGACTGTCCCTATATGTATTGTTTGTATGTATGTATGTATGGGACTATCTTGCATCTGTTTATTTAGGTTTAACACATATATTAATTAAATATCAATTCAGGTTTAGATTTTATGTTCTGCTCAAGACATGAAGCATTGGGTACAGACTGTTTAGCATGTCTCACAATACTGCAGTTCCATCATGTGGGCCCATGTTTCAGTTATGGCTCCCATGCAGGCAACAGGACAGCCTTAAATTGGTCTGAAATTCAAACAGTTTTCTCTTTGTATCTGAGGTGTTTTAGTGATGTGTCTTGAAGACCTAATTCCTTGGACAGTTTACTGCTTATCAAATCTTTCATGAATTGTCGGTTAAAATACTGAACATGGGTTACTATCACCCCGTTCTTGATGTGATATATTGACAACCATGTTCTGTGCTCAAAGAGGCTTTATTTTACATATAATTAGTGACTCCATTTTTCTTGTAGAACTGTTCTTGGTGAGGCAGTCTGTTAGACTCCTCTATGATGTAAAATGAGGTTGGTTATCACCAAATGTAGTCTGGTGTGTTGTTGTTATTGTAGATTATTGACGGCAGTGAGGAGGGGCATTGTACGTAACCCCACCTAGCCGGTAAAATTTTGGAATGATGGAATAGATGAACCCAAAGGTATTGTGCTGGCACTGCTCATCAAAGCCCAACCATAACCAGCCCAGTGGTCACCCACACTCCCATCCCCAGCCAGAGCCCTTCTGGAGGAGGGGGGGAGGTAGGTCAGAGGTGGCCTTACATCCAACGCTGCCACACCCCACCCTGGCCTACCAGCCTATATGAACTCAGGCCACCACAACACACAGTAAACCCCACCAAGAGCAGTGTTACCAGCTTGGACTGGATCAGACATTTCAGATTTGTAATTTATTGATTTATTTTTTAAAGGAAGTTTAATTTTCTAACAAGTGTCAGTTAAAGCCATTTCTTGGATCATAGAGTCTTACTTCGGACCTCGTGAGGTGTAACCAAGACGTAATGGCATCATGCAAAGTGCCTCCGAGTCATTACGGCCTCACGTTTCTACCTGTTTGTTATATTTATTATATTTGGTTGTGTATTTATTTATTTATTTGTTTACTTTTATCATTGAATTATGTCTGAACAGTTAAAAATACAAAAATTTACCTTCTCAGAATTCATCGAACTTAAATTTTAAGTTTATACTGGTAAAGCCATGGAATGCCATTAGAAAAAATTACATCTTAGTTTTATTGAAGCATGAACATAATTTAAATGTATGAAAATATTTAATTTGTTTCAGAATTATCTTTTCTTTGTCATAGGGTTAAATAAGGCTTGTGGAATGTGAAGAAAGTGGTGTGGCCTGGGAGCCTGTGTGCGCGTGTGCGTGTGTGTGTGGTGTGCCGCCCAACCCAGGTACCCACTCCAAAAGGTAGTATACGCAGGGGTGTAGCTTTGTACCTAGAGTAGCATGGAGCAGTTTTGTACAAGAAGTCAAATAAGTTTTTAATAAAACCTGAATTTAGTTTTATTCTCCAGTGTTTTGTTAATTATTAATTAGTGTGTGATTCATATTTACTAATTTTTATCAGATCTTTTGATGTCACAAAAACTTTCATTTACTGGAGAACTTTTTAAAGTTGAAAATACTGATAAAACTAAATCTTTACATCCCAAAATTGCAGTTTTCACAGTAGAATATTGTGTTTGTGTACTCAGTGTTGAAATACTGGTTATATCTCTTACAAGATGAAAAGATCTTATACTTTGCAATAACAATCCCTTTTTTCTTTGTCTTGGAAAAATTCAACTGACAATCTCAGTAAAAAAAAAAAAAAAAAAAAAATTAGTTTATTTCTCATACAGATAATCTGCTTGCCTTAAAATCTCTCTTCACTTTTATATGTTATCTATTCCTTGAATATGTACAATAGCATCCAGCAATAATTCCAGAGTGAAAAGTTATCAGTTCCTTGGGGAGGGATTTTACCTTTCTGATCTTTTAACTCTTTAGTTGCCTTTCATGACATGCAAAGAATACCAGCAGGAAATGTATTCTCATGTCTCATAGGTATCTACAGCTAGGCTGAGTAGGTGAGACATTTTAAAATAACTATATTTTTGTATCCTTTGTATTGTACAATGCCTTTCAACACACTATAAACAAGCTTCTTGGTATTTACATATTCACACACCTTAATAATTTCATTCACCTTACTCCAATTACTGTAACAAAACTAGTGAAATTTTTTTTTTTGTTACTTTTTAATTCCTTTGTAGTACATCTTGAAAGCTGGCCTCTATTCTATATCCATTACTTCTTGTAGCTATATAACTTTCTTTTTCCCCACATTTATCTGTGTTCACAATTGTAAGATCTTACTGAAGCAAATTCACGTTTGTGGTTACACACAATGGACTTGTCTTTGATATGTAGTGCACTTGTGTACAAGCTGCTACACAGACTTGAATATTGGTATTCAGTCTTGCTCAATTGTTTCTGTATTTAGTGTTCTTTGTTTATATATTTATAAATTGTATACATTTGCTCATTACTATATAACTTATCTAGATATTATTTTATCCCCAAAACTTTTTTGCTTGACATCCTGTCACTGGCAACAAGGCCTCAGCTGAATTTCTCAATGGTTTTCTTGGCTGCACAATTGTACTTGTTGAATACTGGAAATACTAAGCTATGTTGCTGTATTCCACATCAGTATGTCTTGTGGATACTCAGGCCTCTGCAGTCCAGTGCTTCCATAATGACAGTTATTAAAATTTTCCATTATTATGATTTCTCTTCAAGCACTACAATCTCTTCTGCCTATACAAGGAAAAAAACAACAAAAAACATAAACAAAGAAATGAGATTAATCAATTACATTTTGCATTTTTCAACTGTTACTCATTCACATACTAAGTTTTCTTTATTTTACATTTCTACTTATATTGCAGATTTTTTGTTACATAATTTTCACAGGCTGACACAAGGCAAATCCACTGCTATTTGTATTTTTCATAGAGTCTACTGTAAAAATATTTAATTACTTAATATTAAATTTCTCCTTACTCTCCTCACATGGATCATCAGCTATTTTTGTTTATCAGCTTATTCATGTCTGATTTAATAAGTATCTTAAGAATTTTATCCTGCCTTTTATTCAGCCTCACATTTGCCTGAATTGGCATGGGTCACTGAGTCGGTTGGCTTTGCTTTTAGTGATGAGAACTTGCATGCCATTACAGCCTTTATAGGTGATAAAAACATCACAAATTTTGTTCTATGTACTGTACAGTGCACATGATGAGGTATAAATTCATATTCTTATTTAATTTAATTTCTCTGTGAAAGAGATAAATGGCCTTGATTTGTTTAGCCTGACATGTGGTAGGTATGTGTGCAAGCTTATAATGAATTTTGGTGCAGAAACATTGTTCCCTGAAGACATGAATATTACTGAGTGATGCTCACTTGCTGATTTTCATATCAAATGCTTTAACATGCAACAAATTATGTTGTATTCGTACCTAATCTGCAAATTTACAAATCAATAAGACTATTGACAAGAATATAAGGGTGTGTCACATTTTATAACATGTTTGAAATAATATGACCATTAATAATTGAGAATCATCCAATGACTATTATCGCATTTATATTTTCTGGATGGTCAAGTCATTATAGAAGTCCATTATTATTATTATTATCATAATAAGCTAAGCTACAAACAATGACTGGTAGCATAACACTACCTATCTGAGGACACCAGCAGGGAATGCAGTCCAGTAGGAAAACCATTGAAAATAAAAAGAGAAGTGGAAAAAAGTAGTAAATAAAATAATAGATAAATAAATACAAAAATGAAATATAAAAAAAACAAAAATAAACCTGAAATAAGTTTGCAAGTTTTTTTTCTCTTTTCCATGCAGGAGAGAAGCCAGCCAAGTGAAAAAAAAAAAAAAAAAAAAAAAAAAAAAAAAAAGCCCACTTGAGTGCTGGTTCCCTAAAAGAAAAGTAAAGAGTTAGCCAAAATTAAGGAACAAATGTCTTGATACCTCCCTCTTCAAAGAAGTCAAGTCGAAGGAAGACAGATATACAGAAGCAGGTAGGGAGTTCCAGAGTTTACCAGAGAAAGGTATGAAGGATTGAAAGTACTGGTTAACTCTTGCATTAGAGAGTTGGACAGAATAGGGATGAGAGGAAGAAAAAAGCCTTGTGCAGCAAGGCTGCAGGAGAAGGGGAGGCATGCAGTTAGCAAGACCAGTAGAGCAGTTAGCATGAAAATAGCGATAAAAGATAGCAAGAGATGCAACATTTAGGCGGTGAGAAAGAGGCTGAACACAAGTCAGTCGGAGGAAGGGAGTTGATGAGACGAAAAGCTTTTGATTCTAACATGTCTAATAAAACTGTGTGGTGGAACCCCCAAACATGTGAAGAGTACTCCATGCAAGGACAGATAAGGCCCTTGCACAGAGCAGTTGGAGGGGTGAGAAAAACTGGCAGAGATGTCTCAGAATGTCCAACTTCATAGAAGTTACAATGAAGGTACAAATTATGACTGCAATAAAGATTAATGAACATTAACTTTGAAACTCCTCCCATTGAAGGCGAAGAGTTGACCTGCTTTGTCAAATTTTATTTAGGCCTTATAAGAATTTTGGCAAATTTTGAAAAATTTCAAAACATTCAGATAAGGAAAACTAACTAGTTTGTCATGCTTTTCATTAAAAACTTTTCCTTTTGACATTTGATTCTCTTGGAAATACTAAATGAATATGCAGTCACACATTTTCATTTTGGCATTATAAAATTTTGGGTAAATTATTGAAATTGTCACAATCTACAAATAATGTTAACTGTAATTAATTTTTCATGCTTTTCACTACAAACTTTTCCTTTTAACTTTTGATTAATATGCTTATAAAATAAACATTTACATAAATACCTATGTAGACAAAATATAGGATTTCATGACACACAGGTGAAACATCCATCTTACAGTAAAGAGTTAAGTAAATGCAGATGTGTACAATTAAATTTATTCTAACTATACATTATAATACATCCTGCATAAGGCATCATGGCTTTCACTTGCCTAAAGCAGTTTTAGGAGGTATCTTATCCTTTTGACAACCAAATAAAAATATCTTTTGGCAATCAGAGACTGACATAGGATTACAAAATCACTCAGCTCTACCAGCAATAAAACTGACCACATCACCTGAGTGTCCTTGTGTGTGTTCCTGCAACGGGGACTGTGTCTTGTAAATTTACAAAAAATATACATTACTATAGAGGCTTAGATTAAAAGTGTCATCCTTTAGAGGTATATACCTGGTTTAGTGTTAGGGATAAATGTGATACATGCACATAAAATTTACAAAATCAATTTTGTGTGAAATTTCTAAAACTCTATATTAAAGCTTGAGTAAAATTATGCCCTATGCAGCTAAAGTAGTTATGATACTATCAAAACATTAATAAATATTAAGCTACAATGTAATATGTTGTGCAACAAGTGGCTTTTTCACAACACAAAATCTTTCAGCTTGACTTCAGTGGTCATGGATGCAAGGAATGTCTTGTAGAAATACCTATCTCCATTTTAGGTTAATTCCTGCGTCTTTTACTGGAGGTTGGCATATGGGCAGGAGAGGCTGGTTTAGAATCCCGCCCTCTTTTGCCTGTCCTGCGCGGAGCATCCTCATCCTCCTCTCGTAGCTCCCGTGCTCGGTCTCTCCGTCCACCTGCCAAAAAAGTGTTTGCCTAATTGCTGCAGGCTGCCACCATTAAGGGTCAGGCTTGGGTGATTGTGGTATATATGGCATATGATGAAAAAAAATGGAGACTATGAAGATGAATCTAGATTAAATCAAAACAGGTGAAGTAAAGAGTACACATGTATATCACATATCAAAGAGTAACATTTATGAGGTTAGCATAATGCATACCTACAGACTTGTACAATGGTGATCATATGATGAACATTATACTTACCTTCTTCCCTGGCGTCATTATCCTTGTCCTTGTCTTTTTTTGAAGGCCGACCTCGCACTCTGATCTCCTTTTCCTCCTTTTCTTCCTTTACTTCAGGCTTCAGTCTTTCTTCCAGTAGATCAGAGAACTCCCCAGGAAGGTGGAAGTCACTTTGTGTGTTAGGGAAGGGTAGCTTATCGGACTCATCCTATACAAAAATAATTAATATCTGAGTCACTCCTATTTCACATGACAATAAAATATAAATAAAATTTCAGTAATTATGAAAACAAATCATATTATATAGAAACTGTATTTCAGATTTTGCCAAAACTTCAAGAAAAATTTTCACTTTCATTATAGGTGAATCACATTATATGGGTGTGGATATTACCTTCAACAATACTGGCCATTTGAGGAAAGAATTCCATGATGATGATGATGAGGAGGAGGAGACGGAGAAGGAAAAGGAGGAAAAGTATTCATAAATGTAGTGCAAAATGGAATGTTACTCAGATGGATGGTAAGAAGACTCACCAAGGCAGCCATGTCATAGAGGGTCTCCAGTTTCCTCCAGATGGTCTGTGTGGACAGTTCACAATTGAGTGACGAGCTGAGTTTGTCGTGTATTATCATCATCTGGAAGTGTTTGTTCACTCCTGTAAAACAAATTCTTATGTAAAAGTCTTGGACGCCAATCACTTAAAATACTTAATTCTTTAAAGAAAAACAAGAAAAATGAAGGAAAACAGAAAAAAAAAGTTGGGAGCTCCACATATTCAAAAGATTTTTACCTACCAAAGGGATTATAAGTTTGATCAAGTTTAATTTCACAAATCCCTTAAATTTACTGTCCAAGAATGAACAATGCAGTTAGTAAGACCTAAAAATTTAAGGATGTGCAATGTTCTCTGTGTTACATGGAAGCTAGCATGTCTTTTTTGTTTGCAAAGACTGAATGACTACTAGATGACATTATGTAATATCTACTTCCTGTCTTCTAAAAGACTAGTCCAACCACTGTTAAACCAAGGTTTGGATGAGGTCAGTGCAGGAGCTTCTGTGCCTGCAGCATGGCTATACTTCTTAAACCTGTGGTGTAGCTGCTATGATATCTATAAAGAAAATTACAGATAGCTAAATATTTGTGTGTGTGTGTGTGTGTGTGTGTGTGTGTGTGTGTGTGTGTGTGTGTGTGTGTGTGTGTGTGTGTGTGTGTGTGTGTGTGTGTGTGTGTGTGTGAGTGCGTGTGTGTGTGTGTGTGTATTTACCTATTTGTGATTACAGAGCCCAAGCCGTAGCTCTCTATGTCCTGTCTCTTTGTCCACACTTGTCCAATTTTTCCTTCATTTGACTGACACTCGCCGCACACACCACATCCACGCTCAGTTTGTTCCATGCATCAATGCTCCGATACAGGAAGCTATACTTCTTGATGTCGCTCGTGCAGGAATCTTCCAGTATTTTCTTTGGGTGTCCTCTTAGGTAATTACTGGATGCCATTGTGATCAGGTTCTCCCTATCCAATATGTCCACTCCATGTACTATTTTGAACATTGTTATCATATTCCCTGACTCTTCTTTCTTCCAACATGCTTAATTCCAGCCTATTTAACCTCTCCTCATACATGTGTGTATGTGTTTGTGTTTGTGTGTGTGTGTGTGTGTGTGTGTGTGTGTGTGTGTGTGTGTGTGTGTGTGTGTGTGTGTGTGTGTGTGTGTGTGTGTGTGTGTGTGTGTGTGTGTGTGTGTGTATTTACCTATTTTTACCTAATTGTAACATACGGAAAAGAGCTATGCTCGTGTTGTCCCGTCTCCATATCTATTAATGTCCAGCTTTTTCTTAAAATCATGAATATTCCTTGCGTTGACCACTTCCACGTCTAAACTATTCCATGCTTCCACCCTTCTATGAGGGAAGCTATATTTTTCACATCTCTCCTATAAGTGGCCATTTTAGTTTTTTCCCATGCCCTCTCGACATTCTTCCATTCCACATACACAGATCTTCCCTATCCATTTTTTCCATGCCAATCATCACTCTGTATATTGCTATCAGGTCTCCCTTTTCTTCTGTTTTCCAGGGTTGGAAGTTGCATTCTTTTCAGTCTGTCTTCATAAGTCAAATCTCTTAAGTCAGGCACCATTTTCGTTGCAGCCCTCTGTACTTTCTCTAGTTTCCTTATGTGTTTCTTTAAGTTCGAGCCCACTGTATTGTTGCATATTCAAGCCTCGGTCTTATCATTGCAGTAATTATTTTCTTCATCATTTCTTCATCTAGATATACGAACGCCACTCTTATGTTCCTCAATAAGTTCAATACTTCTCCAATTATTTTGTTTATATGTCTCTCTGGCGATAGGTCATTGGTAATTGTCACCCCAAGGTCTTTTTCTTCATGACTGGTTTTATGTCTTCATTTCCTATCTTGTACATACTCCTGATTCTTCTTTCACTCTTGCCAAACTCTATTTTCTTGCATTTTGTCGTGTTGAACTCCATTTGCCATGTACAGCTCCATTTCCATATTCTGTCCAAGTCTTCCTGGAGTAGTTCGCAATCTTTGTCACATCTCACTTTTTAACAATTTTGCATCGCCTGCAAATAGGCTCACATAACTGGACACCCCATCCACCATGTCATTTATGTAGACTGCGAACATTACTGGTGCCAACACTGATCCCTGTGGAACTCCACTCTCCACCAATCCCCATTCTGATGGTCTGTCCTTAATTATTGTTCTCATTTCTCTTCCTACCAAAAAGTCTTCCATCCATTTTAGTAAACTGCCATGCACTCCTCCTACCATTTCAAGTTTCCAGATCAGTCTCTGGTGTGGTACCTTATCAAAGGCCTTTTTTAAATCCAGATATATTCCATCAGCCCAACCATCTCTTTCCTGTATTACATCTATCACCCTCGAATAGTAACATATCAGGTTTGTCGTGCATGAACGCCCTTTCCTAAAACCAAATTGACACTCACAAAGTATGTCATTTTTCTCCAAGAAGTCTGTCCATCTAGTCTTCACCACCCTCTCACACATCTTAGCTACCACACTTGTAAGTGACACTGGTCTATAGTTCAATGGGTCTCTCTTGTTACCTGATTTATAGATTGGGACAATGTTAGCTCTTTTCCAGTCTTGGGGCACTACACCTTCCCTTAATGAGGCATCAATTACTTCACAAACTTTTTCTGCCAATTGCTCCCTGCATTCTCTTAAAATCCATCCTGATACCCCATCAGGTCCCACAGCTTTTCTCACTTCTAAACTCCCCATCATGTTCTTGATCTCCTCCACAGTTACTTGAAACTCCTTCATAATCCCTTTCTGTTCCATTACCAGTGGTTTGTCAAAAGCAGTCTCCTTTGTGAATACCTTCCGAAAGCATCCATTCATAGCCTCTGCCATTTCCTGGGATCTTCACTGTATACTCCATTTACTTCTAAACTTTCAATACTTTCTCTATTTTTGATGTTGTTGTTCACATGTCTGTAAAAAGCCTTGGTTGGTCTTTACATTTATCAATTATATCCTTTTCTTGTTTCTTTCTTTCTTCTCTTCTAATCAACACATATTCATTTCTTGCTCTTTTGTAACTTTCCCACTGCTTAATCCGTCTTTTCCTTCTCCACCTCTTCCATGCATCCTCTTTTCTTGTTCTAGCCTTTTCACATCTATCGTTAAACCAGTCCTGCTTTCCAACTTCTCTATGTTGTCTTATTGGTACAAATTTTTCTCACCTTCTTTGTATATTTTTATAAATTCCTTCCACTTTTCATTTGCTCCTTAGCACTCTTGAATTTCATCCAATTTGTCTCTTGAAAGAATTTCTTTAGGTTTCCAAAATCTGTCTTGGCATAATTCCATCTTCCCACTTTATATTCTTCATTTCTTCTAGATTTCTCTTCGTCTATCACCTTGAACTCCAAAACTGCATGATCACTCTTTGCTAAAGGGCACTCCACCCTCATCTCCTCAATGACCATTGGCTCTGTACTAAAGACCAAGTCCAGTCTTGACGATGCTCCCTCTCCTCCAAACCTAGTATCTTCTTTGACCCACTGAGTTAACACATTTTCCATTGCCAGTGTCAATAGTGTATTTCCCCATGTTGTCTCTGATCCTTCCATTGACCAGTCCTCCCAACACACCTCTTTACAATTAAAATCTCCCATCATTATAGTTCGTTCACAGCCACCCAACATTTCTTCCAGACATGTTCCTGTATCACTTATCATTTCTTCATATTCCTGTACTGACCATGCATTTGTCTTAGGTGGTACGTACACCACTATGTAGTGCCTCTTTTTCCTTCATTAGTTTCTGCTCTGATCTTTAGCACTTCTGCCTTTCCCATACCTTTTTCACTTGATCCACCTTTATATCTTTTTAACCAGCAACATCACTCCTCCTCCCATCTTACCTACTCTATTTCTTTTCCAAACGTTATATTTCCTTCTCCAACCTTCATCAGGTCTTCTCCCTCTCTCAGTTTTGTTTCAGTAAGACCCACAATATCTGGGTTCTTGTCCCTCAAGTAATCGTTGAGTTCTAAAATCCCGATATCACTCCATTTATGTTGGAATACATTACATTTCGCTCATATGTAAGTTTCTTTAGTCCTTTCTTGCTGTACTTTTCTGGGTTATGAACCACTTCCTCAGTCTCATATCCAAGATTCTCCAGAAAAACTCTTTCTTCTCTTCTTCTGTCCTCTCTTCATTTTTTTCAAAGCCTCCTTTCTCAACTCATTTAACATTTCTCTTTCCTTTTCACCGAGATCTCTTCTCAACCAAATCTTCCTTGTTGTTTCCTGCTGGGCTAGCCTCCATGACTTCTCCACCAATTCATCTACATCCTTTTGTGACTTAAGTTTGATTCTTATTGGCCTCATACCTTCTCTTGTGAACTTTCCAATTCTATGGAAGTCCTCTATTTCTTGTACTAGGTCTTTTCCTCCTCCTGCACCACATTAATGATATTATTTATCACCTTTTTATGTTTTCTCTCTCTCCATTTTACTCGGTGTCTTATCCTCCTCCACACCAAATATCACCACACATCTCTTTTTGTCTACAGTTTCCCTCACCAATGTCTCATTTGACTTAATAACCTTCACCACTTTCTCAGCTATCTTCTCTTCTATGATCTGTTGATCTATAATTTCAGCAAGGTGTGTGTGTGTGTGTGTGTGTGTGTGTGTGTGTGTGTGTGTGTGTGTGTGTGTGTGTGTGTGTGTGTGTGTGTGTGTGTGTGTGTGTGTGTGTGTATACATACAGACACAAAAGAAAGGAACAAAATATAATATGCACAAACATCAAAGAAATGTAGTAGAAATCTATACATCTTAATTTTATGAATATTTCTAAATAATTCTTCTTAGTGTGGTGTGTTGGTGTAAAAATTGGGTTAGATTAGACTAAATCACTTTAATTAACTTTGGATAACTACTTTGAAGAATTTTGCCTGTTAATGACACAGCTAAAGTGGGCTTCTAGTGGCTCCATGCTCCATGCAGGTGATGGTTGTTAAGATGTTGTGGTGAGAGTCAGGGTGTCCTGGTACTGAGCAACATGTCCAATCTCCTCTTCAAACACTCCACTGTAATGTTCTTCAGGTCACAGAGTTCTTTTGGGATGCAGTTAACTAAGCAGGTACCACTGTGGATGAACCTGGTATGTACCAGGGTTTGTAGCCTTCCTGTTGTCCCCTGGGTTTCTGAACATAACACAGTTGATCTCCCTTTGACTGCAGGTTTACTAGTAAACCAACATTTGGGGCTTTTCCCCGTAGTATCTTCCAGATATATAAGACAATACATCTTTCCCTCCTCCTCTGCAGCAGACAGAGTTGCAGGAGCTTAAACTGCTGCATGCCCTGGATTCCACTGGTGAATGTTCTTTGTGAGGCTTCAAAAGGAGGACCAAAACTGATGGTAACATTCTACTTTGGGCTGGACCATAGCTTTCCACTGTTCTTAGGATCCAGCCAGTCATTTTCCTTGCTGCATCAGTTAGTTTATTAATGTGATGAGTGTACACCACAAAGGGCCTTGACATGAACTGTTTCTATGATGATCTGGCCCTTGATAGATAGTAAATTTAATTTATTGTTTCATGATTAATTTCTGTATATGGGCAACTCAAATTCTTCTTTGTTTAGTGATATGTTATCTTCATTGGTCCAGGTTAATACTGAACTGAGGATGATTTATAGTTTCTGAGTGTCCCAATTTTATAGGGTTGTAAAGGGTGGGAAAGTTTCCGGGAAAATGGAAATTTTCCAGGGAATCTTTCCGGGAATTTTCAGGGCCCGGGAATTTTGGGAGTTTTCAGGAATATTCACATTTTTCACAACTTTTTCTGTATATTGATAAGTAAAGCAATTTTAGGTAATATACTTATTAATTAGATACAGTTAAGCATTGAAAAAAATGTATTTCAGTACAATTACAATACCTACAAGGTTGGCTATGGCTATGGCCATTCATATGAATCTTGATGTTGGTGAAGTGATGGGAAGTCTGGCAAAATTTCGTGCCAAAGATGGTATTTGGAAATCAGATGGTGTCTGGAAGTCAGCTGATCATGTTTCAAAAGCAACTTGGTGGAAAGGGCTCTGCAGCTCAGAACCAGTGTCATCAATAGCAAGTATTCTCTCACAGATACCGCCAACATCCGCTTCGTCAGAAAGAAACTGGTCTATGTATGGAAATACACACACAAAGCTGCGAAACAGGCTTACCAATGATCGAGTTGAAAAGTTGGTGGCCATTCGTTCTAATCTCAAACTGTTTGAAGATGACATAGGCGAGGATAATTTAACCATCTGCACCAGTGAAATGGATTCAGACAGTGAAGTGATGGAAGATTCAGTGTTATCTGATTCAGAGGAAGCATAAGTTACCAAATAACAAAGTGAGAAATAAATATAGTGAAAAATTGAGACAATCTGCTCTTTTGTTTTAACTTGTATGGCATAGCCAGTGATTATTAATGATAAGTTTTGCTTTCTTATTCTGCTTACATATTACTTTAAGGTACCAGTTTTGAGTAAAATTTTAGTTTACAAACAAGGTTTTCAGCTTACATACTGAATAACGCCACACATTTTGAAATAAGATTATTTAAAGCTTAGGAAGTTATATTTGGATTGAAAATTTGAAATAGACATTTTTCTTTACACATGACTTTTAATTCTCCTCAGAAATAAGGGGCCACCTCTTTTCTTTTATAATTTTTAAGGCGTTCAAAACCTTCTGAAAGTTCCCGAAAATTCCCAAATATTCCCAAAATTTCCAATAAATTCCCAAAATTCCCCTGGAAAGTTTCCGAGTTCAAAATTCCCGGGAATTTTACAACCCTAGACTCCCAAATTTCTGTAATTTCATCTTATTCTTGTGTCATCGGCAAAGATGACTTAAGTGTCCCAGGTTCTTGTTGATATCATCATGTGCATGATGAAAAGGTGGCAGACAAGTACAGAGTCTTGAGGATACATGAGATCGTGTAACTGTAGGTGAGAGTTTTATAAATCTACTTTCCAAGTGGTTTCCTGATGCCAGTGTTTTAGTTTATGGAATAGTATGCCATGATGGACTTTGATCAAAAGTTTGGCAAAGTCTAATTATAAAATATTCTCTAGGATGTCTTTGTATCGTAGCAGCAGCTGTGAGGCATGAACAGTGTTGTCTGATGCCATGCTGTCCATTGCTGAAGATGGCATTTGTTTCAATAGAGACTGACCATGTTTGTCCTGACCATTCTCCCAGGAATCTTAATGATGTGTGTGGTCAGTGTTACTGGTATGTTGCCTCCTTTGTGAACTGGTGTTATAATCCCATCATTCAAAGCCAGTGGAACGATGCCATTTTCATGATCACATCACTGATGTCGGAACTCCTCCACTGTGCTATTTGGTGGTCTGTACAGGTTAGGATAGCATAGAATTGTTCTTTATTCAAAAAATGTCGTTTTTCGACTTTTGACTTTCCATGAAAGTCAAAATCTCATTATGGCTTTCCCACCCCAATAACCTGCATTCCCGCCAGGCCCCTGTGCTTGTTGGCTATAGTGAAACTGATACGTAGGTAGGATGAGAGTATTAGAGGAGACTGCAAATTTATCATACTAACATATAAATAGGACCTAAATACTAACACTCTGTGGTGAGCTTTGAATCTAGCACAGAGAGGCCATACAGGGCGGGAGGCATGAATGCAGCGAACACACACACACACACACACCAGCCAAACACACTCACCGACAGGCTTGTGGCCCATCATGGCGTAGAACAATTGGATCTCATTCTCAACGTTCCAGTCAATCTCCGTCATTCTGGTGTTCAACATGACCGCGACACTGCAAGGCTGGAAACCACTCTCCGCCTGCTTCAGACCACTCCACTGTTGCTATAGAGGTTGTGAGACGAGAGGTGTTGTGTTGCCTTTCCAACGGCGCCGCACTACATCACGTCATTCTTACAACCTTGTTATATTTACCATGTGTATTTCTCTCTTATTGTACTACATGTATTCTTCTATTTGTGTATCTAATTTGTTTCTTTGTTTTCCGAAATTTATTTTTAGAGTAGTAGTTCCTACTTATATAAAGTAGTTATAGTGCATAGTACCGGTAGTAGTAGTAGAGAGAGAGAGAGAGAGAGAGAGAATCTTTGCATTTGCTATCTTATTTTATTTATCTAGCTTTTTTTTTTTTTGAGGGGGCTTTAAAGTCTCATCTCTATTAACTGCTCTAGCTTTGACATCTTTTCTTCATCATCAACCTCTCAGAGACATACATCCTCTTGTCATGCAGCCACTCCCAATCACTGTACCTACTGATTGGAAATGGCACAATGAATAGGTCTGCATTT
>NC_059297.1:5836670-5846670 GCF_017591435.1 Portunus trituberculatus | reverse complement strand
AAAAGGAGAGAGAGAGAGAGAGAGAGAGAGAGAGAGAGAGAGAGAGAGAGAGAGAGTCTCTTATAAGAACGTACACGTAATAGAGGTGAAGCTCACTGGTGATACAAAGTCTTTAGTAAAACCATTATAGAATCTTAAAAACGCCCCTAAAATTCCCAACCTTCATTAAAGCCTGCTATAAATAAAACCTGTTGTAGGTGGCATCTATTATATTGCTAAATAATCGAAGTAAATATAAAAATGAATTTGTTTAGATTTTGACGTGTAGGCGGAACGTTGGTGGTGGTGAAACACAAGACATAGGAGGAAAGATTTATTCATCTAACGTTTCGACTGCTGTCTTCCTCGGAAAATAGAGATGGAGGGGACAGCACCTTGTATTCACTCCCAGCGGATTAGAGTGTAGGTCAACGGGACTCCTCCTCCAGATGGACTTATAAACCCTGATCCGCTGGGAGTGAACACAAGCTCTCACCCTTCCCCTTTACCTGTACTCTCTGAGGAAAGCAATGGTCAAAATGTTAGGAAAAATACAATTCTACTATATCTTGAGTTTTATAACGGCCACAATCCCATCACTAGAATCTCGAGATCGTCCTTGAAAAGCTTACTATCCGCTACAGCCTGTCTCGAATCAAAAAGTGTTGGAATGTTAAATAAACCTCTTCAGTACTAGGACGCAGTCTTACCATGAGTTTTGAGTATGGTTAGACGATTTTATTGACTTTAGGAAAGGTCTATGGAGGTCAGAAGGTTAATGGCCACAGTCTTTACTATTTTAATCCCCCCTTATAAGTTTCTGAAGCTGTATAAAGTCAGCAAATAGTAAGCAGAGTGAAGATGAAACGTGTCATGGTACTGGAGAGGTTAAGAATGAGGCGTGGGAGGGTGTAAGGTGTGGGGAAGGAAGGAAGAGGTTTCAGAGGAAGCTCGCCCATAAATTTTCTCTAAAAAGGTCATAGAGGTTCAAATTACATCCAGTACTTGACGCGCGTTCCTGCCTCCTTAGTTTTAGCCTCCTCTTATTCTTGTACCTTAACGCTCGTCTTGAAACGCTTACCTCCTCTCTCTCTCTCTCTCTCTCTCTCTCTCTCTCTCTTTCTGTCTGTCTGTCTGTCTGTCTGTCTGTCTGTCTGTCTGTCTGTCTGTCTGTCTCTCTCTCTGTCTCTCTCTCTCTCTCTCTCTCTCTCTCTCTCTCTCTCTCTCTCTCTCTCTCTCTCTCTCTCTCTCTCTCTCTCTGTCTGTCTGTCTGTCTGTCTGTCTGTCTGTCTGTCTGTCTGTCTGTCTGTCTGTCTGTCTGTCTGTCTGTCTGTCTGTCTGTCTCTCTCTCTCTCTCTCTCTCTCTCTCTCTCTCTCTCTCTCTCTCTCTCTCTCTCTCTCTCTCTCTCTCTCTCTCTCTCTCTCTCTCTCTCTCTTTCTCTTAACTTCTACCTCCAAACTATTATCTTAATTTCTTCTTTTAACTCCAATCTTCAGAATTATATCTTTTTACTTCTTTCCTCTTAACCTCTACTTCCGAATTTTTGTCCCTCATCATTCTCCTCCAAACTCCTACTTGTAAAATTGTTCTCTCCCTATCTCAACTTCTGTCCTCAACTTCTTAACAACTTAATCCAATATGTAACAGGGGGCACTGTTTTCAATATATTGGTTCCAGTTGTTTGTCTTGTGCTTGTCTTCTTTTACTCCTTTTGTTCCTCATGTACTTTTTAAAATGTAGTTCCATGTTACCCAAGGTCTTTCTCTTCTTTTTATTTCTATCACCTTCATGGACACTTATTATGGCTTCTCTCACAACGCGCTGCTCTTCATTTCTTCTCCTCAGATGGCATACAGACTATCTTACCCTCGCCTCCTGCTGCTGTCCTACTTCTCAACCCACACCTCAAAACTCTTACCTTTTCTTCCTAACTCCTCCCTCATAACTCCTCTTTTCAAAACTTTGATCTTTTATCTTCAAATTCTTGCCCTTTTTTCTCGCTCAGCTTCTTTCTTTATATTTTTTCCCCTTTAATCTTCTACTTTCTCTCTTCTTTCCTTTAATTTTTTCCCCTCTCTACATCTACCTTGTTTCTTTATCCTCTTACCCATTTTTTCCTCTCAACTTTTTTCCGTCTTCCGTTTACCTTTTTTTTTTTTCTTCCCATTTTCTACCTTCTCCCTCCATCCTCTTATCTTTTACCCTCTCAACTTCTGCCTTCCTCCTTCCTCTTGCCCCTGAGCAACGCAGGTTCTTCGGCGGAGTGGTGTGGTATATTTATCTGCATTTTTCAGAAGGGTAAGCCAAGCAACACCAAATAACTGATTCCAAGTGGACAGTTAGAGTGACAGGCGGAGTGGTAGCACATGTAGGAAGGGTTACGCTGGTGCTGGGGCGGGCAGGTGGAAGAAAGCTACGATTGAAGTAAGTATAAAGATATAATAATAGGGTGAACTGTAAGGAATGTTACGTGAAGCCTTTGTGGAAATGAACAATACAAGAATGATTTGTTTCGCCGTCCAGTGGAAGTTATTGGTGACCTTCATTGATGTTTAGATTGTTCTGGTGACAGTTTAAACAAGGATGTATTGCCAAAAGAGAATTTACAAAGCCACTCGTGAGAACCTTGTATCTCTTTTATCTTTGAAAATGAGAACATAGGATAAAGAAAGGAGAAGTGTAAGAAAGAAGACGTCAGGCTAACATGCAGCAGTCTCTTTATAAAGCACTTACATAACTATCCCTATCTCTGAGGGACTAAAGCTTAAAGAGTACTTACTTCATAAACGAGGAGGAGCCTTCGTATTTACTACCCTACATCTCTTACACTTTAGACTACATTATACAACATATCACAGTGTCCTTAAGGCCGTCATAGTAAGCGTGCCACTGTTTTGTCTTACTTTGCGTTCACTTAAGTTGTTTTCAGTGCATCATTTAACTTGTGGTGCTAATCATAAAGGAAATTTCGATGATAATGTGCCAAGTAGGGTGACATTTCATATTTTTCTAATTGTTACTATTCTGTTTGCCTTCCTCCTGTAGTCTGTCTTCTCTAAACTGGCCGCTGAGTCTCGGTTTGGGAGGAAAATGCCCGTTCTTGAGAAAAACAGTTGTGTATCCTTGTGGTAATTGTGCTGATGGACAGAAAACAAGTATTATACGCATAAAATGAATGATCTAATCGATAAGCTACACTACATTTTTGTCGTGTCTGCAAGTTGCACGATCTTGTTGCGTCCCTAATCTTGAAGACTGCTTTGTGGGTTCAAGGAACGCCTCTGAGTTTTTTTTTTTATAAACTTTACTTAATTATATTATTTACAAACATTTACACTTTACGACCCTTACGACAACAAAGAAAACCACGAAAACCACGAAATTTTAATCACTCTCTTCACTCAAGGTCCACCTTCAAATGCCTCAAATTCTGCCACATTATATCTTGAACTCAAATTCATTACACACACAATAACTTCATTGATAACACATTTTCTCTCTTCACTTAAATTTCTTCTAATGTTCCAGATTTCTTCACAATATTCCCGTTATCCAACTCAAATCACGCAATTTAAATTCAAAGATAAGATACATCCTAACACACCCTACAATTTACCTTCCAATAAAAACAACACCCTACACAACCTACACATAACCATTTTTACTTTATCAAAATATGACACCAACATTTTCTGTGACTGCATTACAACTGTCTGGCTACACTTACTGGTCTTGAGATAGGCGGTGCGCCCATTTTGACCCTCTGGTCTGACAGCTCTCTCTCGCTGTCGTCTCTCGCCTTCTCGGCGTTCTCGGCTCTCTCTCTCTCTCTCTCTCTCTCTCTCTCTCTCTCTTACACCTCCTAATATCCACGCGTTACTTGACTTCTCGTCCATATCATTTTGCTTCCGGCGACCTCTGATTACTACCAGATATGAGAAGGTTCCATAAGCTTCTTCTTGTAATCTGCTGCTCGTCTCCGGCTGTGTTTGTCTTGTCATGACTCACCGCCTCTTGTTGTTCTCCTCGGTGGTCACGGGACTTCTTATCTGTAAGATTTCGTGTCTCTCATGTTTCTTCATTTATTATTCTCCTTCTTACTTCCATCATCTCTTCATTCTTGCTATCTTCATTCTTACGTATTTCATTTCTTCTCGATTTCCATGTCACAACATTATGAAGAGAACAGTAACAGGAGACCGAGACCCACCGGCCAGTTTACAATAGAAAGACCAGAGTGGCTTTTCACGTCATTCTGTAGAAGTAATGATGGGGTAGGATTATTGAAGGCGGTGATGGTGGTGGTGGCGATGGCGGCGGTGATGGTGGTGACGATAGCGGCGGTGGTGGTGGTGGCGATGGCGGCGGTGGTGGTGATCGTGATAGCGGCGGTGGTGGTGGTGGTAGAGATGGCGGCGGTGGTGGTGGTGGCGATAGTTTCCCTTCTCAGAAAGCGCTGAAAATTTTTTTCTATTAAGAGCATCGTAACTCTCCTCCTTCCCTCCTTCCTTTCCTTCCCTTCTTTCCTTACTCCCTCTCTTCTTTCCTTCCATACTTTTTCTCTTCCCTTTTATCTTTTCTTTCCTACTACTCTCTCTCTCTCTCTCTCTCTCTCTCTCTCTCTCTCTCTCTCTCTCTCTCTCTCTCTTTCTCCGTTAACATGCTTCCATCCTCTTTTCTTGCATATTTTGTCTTTTCCTTCATTTTTTCATATTTCTTTCCTTCTCTCCTTACTCTTTTCTTTCTCTTTTCCTCATCTATCATTTTCCATCTTCTCATCTTATTAATCTTCTTTCTCCTCTTCTTTCTTTCCATCTTTTTTCTCTCTCTAGTCTTTACCGTTCTCCTTTCCTCTTCTCTTTTATCCTGCTTCTCTCTCATCTCCCGTCATTTTTCTCTTCATCCTCCTTTATTCTTCTTTATTTTTCCTCCTCCTCTCTCTTTTCTTTTCACTTTATCCTTTACTTACATAAATATTTCCTCCTCTCTTCTTCTTACTCTTGTTCATTCCTCTTATTTCTTTTAATCTCTTTTTTTCCTTTTCTTTTCTTTTCCTCTTGTATTCTTCTCTTCCGTCTTTTTTCCCTTTCTTCTCGTTACAATTTTCTCCTCCTGATTGTCTTCCTCTCTCTTCCTTTCCCTCCATCCTTTCCCCTTCTCTCTCATTACTATTTTGTCCTAATATTCTAACCCTCTCCATCCTTCCTTTTATCCTTTTCCCTTTCCCCTCCTTTCCATTCTGTCCTTATATTTCCCACTTCCTTTAAATCCTTTCTTTTTCTTTAACCTCCTTTATAGTTTTTTCTACATCTTTTTTTTTTTCGTCTCCTCTCCATACCTTACATCCTTCCTTTCTCCTGCCTCCTGTGTATGCTCATCCTCCATCTTTTTCCCTCTCCTCACCTTACCATTTTGTCCTAATTTCCTTCCCTCTCGACCCTTCTTTGAATTGAGAGGTGGGGAGTGATTAAGGGAGAGGGAAGATTAGCTTACCCTGGGCTAATCTAGTCCTGCTTTAATGAGAACCTTTTGATCAATGATAGCCACCTGGTTCTTCCTTCACTTCACTTTTTCCTTCTTTTCTTCCCCCTTCTTCCTTAATTTTTTTTTTGTTTATTCTCTATTCTAGTCCTTCCTTCTTTTTTTTTTTTTATTTATAGGTTCCGTATCTCGTTTTCTTTCCTTGTTTCCATTTCTTCTTACTGCCTTTTGTTTTTCCTTTCTTTCTTTCTTTCTTTCTTCATTTCCTAATTTATCATGTTTGTTCTCTATTGTAACTCTTTTCTTTCTTATTCCAATAGCCTCCATATTTTCTTGTTTGTTTTTTCCTTTCTCTCTCTCTTTCTCTCTCTCTCTCTCTCTCTCTCTCTCTCTCTCTCTCTCTCTCTCTCTCTCTCTCTCTCTCTTTCTTTTCTTTCTTCGTTTGTTTTTTCTTTCATTCTTTCTAATTTCTAGTTTTGTATCTATATATCCATCTATCTAACCATCTATATTTCTTTCCTTCTCCCCTTTCTCTCATTATCTTCCCTTCGTCACTTCATTCACACCCTTCTGCCCTTCTCCTCTTTTATTCTTCCTTGCACTATTACTTTCTCAGTAGTCCTAAGGTCAGTTCACCTCATGAGGGCCACGCAGGGGCTTGCGTATCCACCTAACTCTGTACAAACTGCCTTTCTATTCCTTACTACCCTTTCTACATACAGATCATCATTTTCTAAAGTTTCTTCCTTGATATTTATTTCTCATTACCTATACAATCAGTCAGAAAAGGCATTATTTGGCTAGGTGGAGTTCAGTTAGTCAGCCACCCAGTCGGTCAGTCAGTCAGGGTCATCCCGCCATATCACTTTAAACAGCATCATCCCTCCCCTGTCCCCTGTACATGTAGAGTGTTAGGTAAGGCCTGGCTAGGGTGACGCAGCGCTGTTAAAGTGGCGGAGGGCGGGATGGTGGCTGGCTGAGTTGATTGTCTGCACCCGGGGGAGATAGAATGTGCATAGAGAGGGCTGTGTAGGAGTGGAAGAGAGACAGGGACGGGGGAAAGTTAAAGCTAAGGTGTAGGAGGTGATGGCGGTGTTGGCAGAGAAAGCAGAGTGTGTGAGTGTTTGATGGGTGGGTGAGGCGGGTGTTATCTTAGTGGTTATGTAAAGATTAGTGCTTTTCAATGCTGCTATTGTAGGTACGTGAGATTTTAAGGGACAGAGACACACACACACACACAGAGAGAGAGAGAGAGAGAGAGAGAGAGAGAGAGAGAGAGAGAGAGAGAGAGAGAGAGAGAGAGAGAGAGAGAGACAAAGACAGAGAGAGAGAGGAAAACAGAGACAGGGAAAGACAGAGACGAAGATGCAGATGCAGACGGATAAACAAGAGAAGAGGGAGAAAACAGAGACGGAAACGGAGACAAGAGAGACAGAGACAGAGACAGAGACAGAGACAGAGACAGAGAATGGAGAAAGAGATAGGTAAAGGGACAGTGGAATCCGGTTCGAATGGATAAGACTCATATTTGTGTTTTTTGTGGAATAATCTTCTCTTCCTCCTCCTCTTCCTCCTCCTCCTCCTCTTCTTCTTAGTCCTTTTTTTTCATCTTATTTATTTCTTCTTTTTTTCTTCTTCTTCTTCTTCTTCTTCTTCTTCTTCTTCTTCTTCTTCTTCCTTCTCCACACTTTTGTTTCTTTTCTCCTCCCCACTTTCATTATTTTTCTTTATTTTCTCTTCTTTCTCCTTGCCTCCATTTTTTTTTATTTGATTTTGCTTTTCCTTCTCATCTGACCATCCATTTTTATTAAAGTCACTTGTTGCTGCTTTTTTAATTTCTTTCCGATAGAACATGAGGTTGATGTTGCTATAGAAGCTGGTGGTGTGGTAGTAGTGGTGGTGGTAAAAGTAGTAGTAGTAGTAGTAGTAGTAGTAGTAGTAGTATTGTTGCTTTTCTCACCCTCCTTCATCTTTCTCTTCGTTCTATGCTTTTCTTTTGCTCTCCTTTCGATTCCTCTCTCGTGTTCCCCGCCCAGTTCTTCCCTTCTACCGTTCTTCCTCCTCCTCTCACTCCCTCGTGTCCGTTTTTCCCGCACCGCCAAGTAACGTGAGGCTAAGCCAATAAATAGTGTGCCTGCCATGGATTTTAGCAATATTTCTTGAGCGGGAACATATGGAATGGGACATAGAAAACTGTGAAAAACGACTCTCCAATGGAAGAGATACTCGTATATTGAAGGAGTAACGTATAGAATTTCACTGCTCGGGGACTTATTGGTATATCATTCATCGTTATTGTGAATTTGCAGGAAAGAATAAGAGCTCCGTGAAAAAAAAGAAAAAAAAAAACTGAGCTGGTTATTATGTTCGTAGAGAGAAATTGTTCTTAAATGTACGGAAGGGAAGGAAGAAATAGAGGAAGAGGAGTGAAAAGTGAGGAAAAAAGGCAGAAAATCGTGAAGACAGTGAAAGAAAATAGGAAAAAGAAAGATTGAAATGGGAAGAGAAGGAAGAGAAGAACATTTAAGGGAGGTAAGAATGTAAGAAAGAGAGAATACAAAAGAGAAATGAGAAAGGTGAAATGTAGAGGAGAGTAAGACAGGCAGAAATAGAAAAGAAAAGGGCAAGACTGGAGAAAAAGAAGAGAGAAAAATGTGAGCGTACTGCAGGATTTTATTTGTATTATTTTGTATTTTCTTACGTAATATGGAAAACACTTGGACTTGATTACTGCGGGAATCGAAATACTGAGGGATTGTTTTTGTGAAGACTATACACGAAAGTCTTTTAGTTCAGCATTATGTACAGGAAAAGAACGTGAAAGTACAGTAATATAACTACTTTTTTAAAACCTATTTATCTATTTTTTTTCTTATCTAAATGTTTATGAGTACACTTAATTATTTGTGAAACATTACGATTAGTGGAAGGTGAACTCTCTCTCTCTCTCTCTCTCTCTCTCTCTCTCTCTCTCTCTCTCTCTCTCTCTCTCTCTCTCTCTCTCTCTTTCTGTCTGTCTGTCTGTCTGTCTGTCTGTCTGTTTGTCTGTCTTTGTCTGTCTCTATCTCCATCTCTCTGTCCCTCTGTCTCTGTCTGTCTCTCTGTCTGTCTGTCTGTCTGTCTGTCTGTCTGTCTGTCTGTCTGTCTGTCTGTCTGTCTGTCTGTCTGTCTGTCTGTCTGTCTGTCTCTCTCTCTCTCTCTCTCTCTCTCTCTCTCTCTCTCTCTCTCTCTCTCTCTCTCTCTCTCTCTCTCTCTCTCTCTCTCTCTCTCTCTCTCTCTCTCTCTCTCTCTCTCTCTCTCTCTCTCTTCTTGCAACCAACTTCAGGACTCACACACTCGTTCAATTCTCTCGTACGACATCCCTCTTCATTCCTCACTCGAACCACATTATCAAAGTCGCATAAATAACCCCGCGCCAAACTCACGTAGCCACAAATTCCAGTTAAAATACGGAGATAAGACGTGGAGCAGCAAAAAAAAGTTACAAAAAAATGCCGTTTCTTGCTCAGTGCAGGTGTGTTGTGTGGTTGGTTGGAGGGAAGAGGGAAACAGGGGAGAGAGGAAGGAAGGAAGGAAGGGAGGGAGTGAAGGAAAGGAGACATGGATGGATAGGGCATAGAAGGAAAGGTGAAATCTCTACGGGAAGTTACTAAAATGTTCTTTGTGTCTTATGCGTGGAAGTTTTTGTAAATAAATGGCTAAAGGAAATCAATAAAAAAAGTAGAAAAGAAAAGTAAAAATTTTGGAAAGTCGAACGGAATTGGTATGTTCAGTTTTTTGTCTTTTTTTATTCAATTTTTCCATTTTTTTTTTAAAGAATTTATGAACCAATAACCATATTTTTCTTTTTCACGTGTTTATGTGGCACTATGCTCTCTCTCTCTCTCTCTCTCTCTCTCTCTCTCTCTCTCTCTCTCTCTCCATGTTACTCTGTCCAGGTAATTTCTGGAGCCGGTGTTTGTCTGTGGGTGCGACGAGTGAGCTTAGGTGTCGTGGGAGCCCTTCATTTGTTTTTTTCGTGGGCGTCTGGTGAGGGGTGCTTTTTATACTCTCTCTCTCTCTCTCTCTCTCTCTCTCTCTCTCTCTCTCTCTCTCTCTCTCTCTCTCTCTCTCTCTCTCTCTCGCTCTAACGAAGGTAAAATTCAAAAGGCATTTTTTACAATAGACTCGTGAGGAATAATACACGTCTCTTGCATTATTTTGGTCATTATCCTCTAAGAACTGTTGAATTTTGTGTTGTATTGTGTGAAGACCAAAGAAAAGAAAGTAGTATAGGTGTAGATCCAAATATTCGCGTACTTATCTCTATAATGTTACTTTACGGAAACTTTCATTATTTCAGTAAAAAAAAAAAAAACAGACGTAAAAAAAAGAGAATCAATAGTATAACAATGAATAATATAATATAATAATAGTTTAATAATGAAGAGCATAATAATAAGTATCACTGGAAGAATAGAATGACTCGGAAACAAAAGTAATACAACACAGGGAAGAGAAGGAAAGACTAAGGAGGAATTATTGAACGCGTGCGGAGAA
>NC_059297.1:5814170-5834170 GCF_017591435.1 Portunus trituberculatus | reverse complement strand
ATGGCTGCAAGTATAAAGAAAAAGAAGAATTCATGGTGCTAAGAATGACAAAATAAAGGTGTCTGGCAACCGATTCGTTTTAATCCCTTCAGCACCATGACACATTTTCATATTCATTCAGCTTATTTTTTGAGGATTTAATGCAGCTTCAGAAACTTATGTGGGGATTAAAATAGTGAAGATTCTAACCATTAATCTTCTAACCTCCACAGACCCTTCCTAATGTGAATAAAATCGTCTGATCACACCAAAAACTCAAGGTAAAAATGCATCTCAGTACTGAAAAGATTAAGCCACAGGTACCCCCATACGACAAGTAACACGGACACGAAGTAATGAAGCATTCCTGTGGCTTGCTTAAGTGTGTCTAATGATAGGCGTGGCGTAGGTCAGGTACGCTCGTCTGGACATAGTTTTAGGTAGCAGGAGAGTTTGGGAAGAGGGAATAGTGGATGGGCAGGGGGAGCAAAAGGGAAAGGTGGCGGGATAATGGACTAGCGAGCTGTGGGATGTGACGGAGAGTTATGGGACGGAAGGGAAGGGAGGGGAGAGAGAGAAAGCGAGTGAGGGACCAAAGAGGAAAAAAATGTATGGGGAGAGGAAGTAAAGTAAACGAGGTGGGAGGAATGAATAGTGTGGAAGAGAGAGAGAGAGAGAGAGAGAGAGAGAGAGAGAGAGAGAGAGAGAGAGAGAGAGAGAGAGAGAGAGAGAGAGAGAGAGAGAGAGAGAGAGAGAGAGAGAGAGAGAGAGAGAGAGAGAGAGAGAGAGAGAGAGAGAGCATAATCTGGTTTGTTTATTTGAATTTAAACATATTATTTTATTTGTTGATTTACCGTTTATTTGGTTATTCATTTACTGGTCTGTTTGTATGTTGACATGTTTATTTGTTCATTCATTCGTTCATTCTGTTGTGAAGTGGGAATGAAAGCGAGTCATATTGCTGTTGTCATATTGTTTTTATCACCACCGTCGCCACCACCACCACCACCACCAATAATAATAATAATAATAATAATAATAATAATAATAATAATAAATAATAATAATAATAATAATGATAATCGTCATATCTAAGGCAGCTTTCTGATAAATGGTCGCCACTGAGCACGAAGCCTTTGGTGGTGACGAGAAGCACTGGAAAGAAGAATAAATAGAATGTCAGTCTGGTTGTATGGCTTCCTCTCTTGCTGATGCTCTATTTCTCTATATTTTTTTTTAGCTTATCTCTTTACTTTTTTTTTTCTCTTTTATTTCCATATTTACTCTTTTTTATCTTCATTTTTTTCTTCCTTTCTACTTCTTTTTGATCTATTTTTCCCTTTCTTTCGTTTCTTCTTTTTTTTATATTTTTTCCTAATTCTTGTCATCTTTTTCTTTGCTTTTCTCATTTGTTACCGAGCGATCTGTCTGTCTTTTTCCTTTCTTTATTAGTTGCCTTTCTTATTTTATCTTTCTTTCTTTCTTTTTTTCTTTCTTTCCTTCCTTCCTTCCTTTTTTTCTTTCTTTTTTCCTTCCTTCCTTCCTTTTATCTATCTATCTATATATCTATCTATCTATCTATTTATCTATCTATCTGTCTTTCTTGTGTATATTTTTCTTTCCTTTCCATTATGTCTGTCATTTATTTTATTTATTTTGTTCATTTTCATTTCTTTTTCCCTAGCTTTTTTTTTTTCTTCTTTATCTCATCCGCAGCATCCTTTTCCACTCTGCCAATGAACCCTGTGGCCTTCATGACTACTACTACTACTACTACTACTACTACTACTACTACTACTACTACTACTACTACTACTACTACTACTACTACTACTACTACTACTACTACTACTACTACTACTACTACTACTACTACTACTACTACTGCTAAACAATAACAATAATACAGTCGTTAATACTTTTTCCACTCTATTTTCACATGAGTTGGTGACGAAAAACATGTTAGAAGAAAGAGGTAAGCATTGACGTCTAGACAGCTCCATCCGGTGACTCTAATTGGATAAAGCCCACGTCGACTCCTGATGAAGAGACACTGCTATGGCCGTCCCTTGTTAACATTCAGACCACTGGGGAAAAAAATATATAGGTTTTCACGGGTGTACATATAGAGAAGACAGAGAATGGGAGTGAATTTTGTGATTCTTTGGCTACGATTCTCTTTATGGCTAGTGTGGAGTTCAATGCTTAGAATATTTGGTGGTTTTGGGAAAGAAAACTGCAAAGAAAACAGCTTGAGAGAGAGAGAATGGGGAATAAGTTTGGAATGAATTGTGTGTTTCTTTGGTTGCGATTCTCTTTATGGCTAGTGTGAAGTTCATTGCTTAGGATATTTGATGGTTTTGGGAAAGAAAATTGAGAAGAAAACAGCTTAAGTGGGTTTACAGAAGAGAGAGAGAATGGGAATAAGTTTAGTCTTTCTTAGGTTACGAAAACTTTTTGTGGCTAGTATGTAGTTAAATGCTTATAATTGTTGGGGTCATAGGGAAAGACAACTGCAAAAGAAAAAACAAAACCTTTCCTAGAAACATAGAAGAGAGAAAAAAATAAGTCAGTTTTGTCTTTATTAACTTACAAAAAGAGTAACATGAAAACAGATGTCTAAAGAGTTGAAGGTAACTGTTAAAGAATAAAAAGTCTACAAAATTGCATGGAAAGAAAAAAAGATAAGATAAGAGTTTAGTTTTGTCACTTTTGGTTTACGAGACAATTTAACCCTTTCAGTGCCATAACGCATTTCCATATTCATTCTGGTTACTATTTGGTGATTTTTACAGCTTCAGAAACTTATGTTAAGATTAAAATATCGAAGACTCTGGCCATTAATCTTCTTACCTCGATAGATCCTCCCTAATGTCATTAAAATCGTCTAATCATACCCAAAAACCATGGTAAAAAAGTCATGAAACAGACAACTACACAGTGGCGGAGAAAAATAAATCCCCATCTCAATAGGACCCAAATTAATCAATATGGTCTCAAATAAGAGCAAAATCTAACACATGACCAAACTTTACAAAACAACTTCAAAACCCTCTTGATTAAAATGTGTTGGCAGTAGCGTCCCACTACTGAAGGAGTTAAGGAGCTGTAATCTAGAAATCTGTCGATAACGTTGTAAGTAATAAAAAGACATTTAAGCTCGCATGTTGAAACTGTGGGCTTTTATCAATTCCTTTTCATAAACGCCATATAGTTTATTTAGGTTGTTATGAGTACATTTGATACTGAGAGTACAGAATCCTTGTTAAACTGTCACTAGCATCACGCAAATGTCTTTAACCCCTTCAATACTGAGTCCAGTTTTTACTTTGATTTTTTGGGGTATGATTAGACGATTTTAGAAGTGCTTGGGTAAGACTACAGAATCCTTGTTAAACTGTCACTTGCATCACAAAAAGGTCTTTAACCCCTTTAATACTGAAACACATTTTTACTTTGATTTTTGGATATGATTAGACGATTTTGATTTGGTTTAGGAAGGGTCTATGGAGGTTAGAAGAATAATGGTCAGAGTCTTTACTATTGTAATCTCACCATATGTTTCTGAAGCTGTGTAAAATCGCCAAATAGTGACCAGATTGAATATGAAGGCCTGGTACTGGAGAGATTAAGGATCCACAGTAACTCCCTCTTAAATACGTATGTTAGATAGAAGTGCTTGGGGTAAGACGACACTGAAACGTTTGATTAAAGTATTCCCTTTAGCTGATAAATTCCGGTGAAAAACTAAAAAACGAAAATTAACCAAGAATTTACTGAAGAAATATAAAACTGAAGGAAAAGAGTGAGAAAAAAATGAAAAAATAACAAAAAACTTAGACAACAAAAGAAGATTAGAAGTAAAAAAAAAAAGAACCTGTCTTAGATTTTCTTTGGGTGATGTAGCAGTGACGCATCTTCACATTAGTCAATCCGTTTTGTTTTCCTTTTTCCCTTTTCTTTCCTCCCTGCTTATGCCTCTTACACTTTCCCTTTTTTTTCTTTTTTTTCATTCCTTTTTTTCTTTCCTCCCTGCTTATGCCTTTTTTGCCTAATCCTCATCTCAATGCTGATCCACTTATGAAACTTGGAATTTTTGTTGATATTTTCCTTCATTCCACTCCCATACTGCCTTTCTACTCACACGTTCACACTCAGCCTCTCCGTCCTTTCTACCTCTCCCTCTCCACCTCTTACTCTCTGCCTCTCACTTGCACTCTATCAACCTCTGCCTTTCTGCATCCCAATCTGTCCCTTAAACTTGCCTCTCTGCGTTACACCCACACTGTCTCTCAACCTCTTTCTCTCGGCCTCTTCCTCTATGTCTCACGCACGCACATTGTCCATTCCTTCCCTCTGCCTTCCTGAGATCCTTTCCTCCACTAGCTTGAGATTGCATACCCTTTCTAACCTCCGCTGACTCTGTTGTGTGTATTATTCTAGTTCAGCTGACTTCTTCTATGGATGTCATCGTTGTTTATTTGTGTGTTTATGTTTGTTGCCGATGGAGGTAGTGATGGTGGTGGTAGTGGTGGTGGTGGTGGTGGTGGTGGTGGGTGTGTGTGTGTGTGTGTGTGTGTGTGTGTGTGTGTGTGTGTGTGTGTGTGCTCGCGTTGGTCAGAGGTGAAAGTGACGTTTATTAGTGCTGCTGTAAAAAGAAATACGTAAAAAAGTAAGGAAAAAATATTATCCGTGTGGAGGGGACCGGTAGAAAGAGGAAGAGGAAGAGGGAGAGAACGGGGAGGAGGAGGAGGAGGAGGAGGAGGAGGAGGAGGAGGAGGAGGAGGAGGAGGAGGAGGAGGAGGAGGAGGAGGATGATGATGATGATGATGATGATGAGGAGGAGGAGGAGGAGGAGGAGGAGGAGGAAGAGGCGTAAGAGACTATGGGGAAAGAGAAAGCAGAAGACGAGGTGGACTAAGAACAAAACAGAATAATATTGAAACTTGTATCTCAAATTTTTTTCTAAGTGGCTGGATTTGTTTGGAGGTTTTGAGTACCTTTTTTGTTTTTTCCACAAGGAACAGCAGCTGCACAATTCCCTTAATATACTGGAGTTGGCAGAAGTGCAGAGTGGGAAGCTTGAATATGGATGTGGGGGACGTAGGATTCCGCTTTCAAGTCAGTGCAATGCTGCTGTGTAAATTCCTCTCAAGGAAATTCCACCCACGAAGATTTCTCCATAAAACTTCACTCGAAATAAAGTGATTTCTTCCATGATAAATTCCCCCTTACCTAACCTAACGTAAATTGACCTAACCTAACCTATATTGACCAAACTTAACCTAAATTAACTTAACCTAGCCTAAAATTAACTGAACCTAATCTAAATTGACCAAACGTAAGCTAAATTGACCTAACCTAACCTATATTGACCAAACTTAACCTAAATTAACTTAACCTAACCTAAAATTAACTGAACCTAATCTAAATTGACCAAACGTAAGCTAAATTGACCTATCCTAACGTAAAATGACCTAACTTAACCTAAATTGACCTAACTTAAAGTAATTCAATCTAACCTAACGTAAATTGGCCTAACGTAATCTGACCTATGCTAACTTAACTGAACCTAACTTAACTTAACCTTAATTTGACGTAATTCATCACGAAGAACAAAATGGGAAATAGAAATGGTGACAGAATGAGGAGCTGAACAGTGTGTGGCATCTCCATCTATAGAGAATACTGCATACACGATCTCCTTGTCATTTATCTTTTTGACTCTCCGTTATTGTATGCATTTATAAAGAACAACATATCGGTTCCACCACCAGTACAGCACTCCACACTCACTGCCACTGCTTTTTTTGCCTTCCTTTCCTCCTTTTTCTTATTCCACTGGTATGCTGAAAATTTAATCTATCAGCTGTCAGATTTTGTGAGGAGACTGCCAGGGGGATCAAAAGACATCATATTAGGAGAAAACACGTGAAAAATATGGAAGTCAATGCTGAAGGTTAATGAACTTGGGAGGTTCAACACAGATATGCTGAAAATTTAATCTGTCAGCTGTCAGATTTTGTGAGGAGACTGTCAGGGGAATCAAAAGACATCGTATTAGAAGAAAACACGTGAAAAATTATGGAAGTCAATGCTGAAGGTTCAAAGACGTAAGAGGTATTTGTGAAGTTAACCCCTTCTTTACTGAGACGTAGTTTTTACCTTGACTTTTGGATATGATTTGACGATTTTATTTGCGTTAGGAAGGATCTGTTGAGGTCAAAATATTAATGGTCAGAGTCTATTCTAATCCCAACGTATGTTTCTGAAGCTGTATAAAATCACCAAATAGTAACCGGAATGAATCTGGAAACGCGTCATTGTACTGAAGGAGTTAAGAGACTTGGGAGGTTGAGATCTGTGAGGTTAATAGACTTAGAAGATTAATAGACGTAAGATTAATAGACTTGTGAGGTTAAGAGACGTGAGATTGTGATGTTAGTAGACTTATGAGATTAATAGACGTGAGATTAGTTGACTTGTGAGGTTAATAGGTTTGTGAGGTTAAAAGCCGTGAGGTTAAGATTTGTGAGGTTAATAGCTATACAAGGTTGATAAACTTAAAGGTTAATATTAAGACTTGTGATCAGGACTGTACCAACCCATAAATTTCCATCACAGGGACGTGTACGTATAGGAAATTACACAGCTAGAACTGAAAATGAGGTTTGCAAATTGAAGTCATTCATTAACCACTAGAAAAATCACTAATGTACTCCTTACTTTTTTATTTCATCTTTTTTCTCAAGTGGGGAGTGCACAAGGGTTTTATTCGCCTCTCTTAACCCCTTCAATATTAGAGCATATTTTTACCTTGAGATTTGCATACGATTAGACCATTTTATTGACATTAGGAAGGGTCTGTGGAGGTCAGAAGATTAATGGCCACAGTCCTCACTATTCTAATCACCCACTTAAGTTTTTGAAGCTGCATAGAATCACCAAATAGTAAACAGAATGAATATGGAAACGCGCCATGGTACTGAAGGGGGTGAGATTTGAGATTCAAGGGAGGAACATTAAGACACTTGGGGATAAATTGATCACATTCCCAATCGGTGTGTCTTGTACTGTTTACCGTTTTGGGAAGCTGCAGATTTTGGGTCTTATCTCTTTTTTATCTTATTTTTAATCAATTCTTTCTTGCTGTTTCTTCTTTTGATAGAATAGACATGCAGAACAGATAGATAGACAGATAGGTAGGTACGTAGGTAGACAAATAGTTAAATAGACGGACAGATAGACAGTTAGATAGACAGATAGACAAAGAATAGAGATAGACAGACATGCAAATAGACTGATATAAAAAGGCAGGTAGCAAATTCGTTAATTACATTTTTGTTGACTCCCTTAATGAGAATCGCGGCTGCAAAGAGTGAGGGAATGCCTGTATGCATATCGTGTCCGGCCCAAAGAGAAATTTGTTGCTGAAATCACGTATACATACATACATACATACATACACATAATATTTATCGACGGTAACCATTTCTGGCATATATTTAATTATGTTAGCACCAGCGTCAACATTTCCCTATAAAAAAATAATAAAAACACTAAATAAAAATTGTGACAGTTTAAATTAATTCGCTGTTTGGCAAAAAATGAGTGAGAGAGAGAGAGAGAGAGGAAAGAAAATATGAATCCTTATGTAACTTTCCTCGGCAAAAGAAACTCGCCTTTACTTTATAATTTCCCTGAGGAACACGTGCGGTTGTGTTTTATTGTGCAATGAAACTCGTTGCTGTCTTGGAGGAATTTGCTATTTTCCATGATTCTTTTTTTAGCGAAGAATTATTTCAGTTGGCTGGGTACTGAGCTGTCTCTGTAAACACTGAGTGCCGTGACTAAGGAAAATATCAATAATAATAACAATGATAACATGTTAGATACACCACCACCACCACCACCACCACCACCACCACCACCACCACCACTACTACTACTACTACTACTACCACTACTACTACTACTACTACTACTACTACTACTACTACTACTACTACTACTACTACCACTACACTACCACTACCACTACCACTACCACTACCACCACCACCACCACACCACTGCACCACCACCACCACCACCACCACCACCACACCACCACCACCACCACCACCACCACCACCACCACACCACCACCACCACTACTACTACTACTACTACTACCACTACTACTACTACTACTACTACTACTACTACTACTACTACTACTACTACTACTACTACTACTACTACTACTATTACTACTACTACTACTACTACTGAAAATAAAGATGCATATACGTTATACTTAAATGAAAATGTATATGTATGTAACTGCATCCTTCACTGGAGCGTATATCATGACACTGTTTTCGTTGTCACTTATGGCAGGGCTTTCCAGCTGATGGAATATTGACATTGTTGGTATGTTATGAGGGCACTAAGGGATTTACAGAAGCTCAGATTTGCTCTACGTGTGATCGAGTTAAAATGCTTTCAAGTTTTGTCTTTAATATATGAAATAAAGACAAAGGAACACCAATGAAGGATGAAGGACACCAGATTTTTGGCCTTTGGGAGGGTATTTGAGGCTATCTAAGTTATCGAGCCAAAAATAAGAGACATGGGATAGTAAAAGGCGAAGACTTCTCCCCACCACCGTTTCTTCCGTTGGTGGAGGAAAATCAAACAAAAGTTATGTCATATGGAAAAGTCGCATGAACATTTGCATCAGAATGAGACAAGAACCATCATTGTTTGAATTGTTACCCGGGCAAGACAGGCAGCGTCAACTCAACAAGTCTCACCTGCTCTTGGAAAACTGTTTAATTTATACTGTCGACGACACTGGAGGAGAGTGATTTTTATGAACCAGAGTGAGAAGTGTTTTGTCTCGTCTGATGATATTCTTTTACTGGAAACCACAAAACCATTACATTTTGACGTTATTTTCAGCTATTAAGTACTCATCTTTAAGTCTATGAACCTTCCATAATTTCACTGGCTTGAGAACGGCTGTGAGGCAGAGCTGCTTATTTACAGAACCTCACAAGGAATGGGGAGGGAAGCGGGAGGCAGCCAGGTAGTCTGTCCCTCAAGTTAATAAAGGGAGACTACAGACGAAGGGGTTGTATAGTATATGAGACAAGGACACGCGCAGGTGGGCTGTGTGTGCAGCGGACAGAACAAGCGGCATTTTGTCCTCAGTCTTCGTTACCTTCCCCTCTTCTGCCACGCCGGATTGGGAATGGATGCACCCAACCATGCACATTGCCGTCTCCTCCTCCCTCCATGGGCACACACACACACACACACACACACACACACACACACACACACACACACACACACACACACACACACACACACACACACACATCACATCACAGGCTGCCTTCCCTGCTTCACAAGCCCCACCATACACACAGCCAAACGAAAACAGCGGGCCAGCATCAAACTCCACACAGGGACTTTTCTGACACCGGCCGCAGCCCCACTTAACGTCAGCGACCACCGCACACCACTCCTACACTCCTCAATTTTTCCTACCTCTCTCCTCCCCCTCCTTCTCTTCCTCCCTTTCTCCCTCCCGCTGCCTCTATCCCGCTGCCTTTCCCTTTCCCTGCATGTTGAGAATATTTACCGCGCCTGTGGAATGCTAGGAGCCTTCTCGTCCCATTTTTATGCTGCAGCTCCGCTTTCATCCTGATATAAACTTCATGAGCATCAGCAGCAGGAACAGGAGGAAAGGAGGAAAGTGGGACAGGTTTTAGCCACAATATTAATTCTTTTACTGGCCATGATGATGTTCAGAGGTGTGTCAAGAAAAAAAAAAAAATTTTGCATGGTCATGAAAAATAATTGGAGGTTATTATTTTTCTAGGCTACAAAATTATGTGTAATAGACTATGTTGTGTGAAAATGTTCGGTAAATTGTAGAAAATGATGACAAAAAATGCTCTCTAGGTGAGGATTGCTTCATGCATCACGTTACGGAAAATCTAAAAAGCAATCTGGTTTTTAGTCTATCTGTTTTTAATGTTTTTGATACCCAGTCCTTGGCTTTCCGTATTACTGCAATTCCCTGTACTCGGTAGTGTGTACTTTTACCCTCACCATCCCGTGGCATAAGTGGTAAAGCTTTATGTATGGGAATTTTCAGCATAACTTTACTTCTAACTTTATTTTGAACCTTATTATTATATTTTTTTTATTCATTTTCAGTTCTGTCTTTGCCCGAACATACCATGGCAGTTTCTTGTGCTGTGTATTGTGTAGTACTTTTGTGTTTACCACGTGTTGCAAAAATTCAAACGCAATCTTATTTTTAGTGTATTTGTTAGATCTTTTTTATTCATTTTAGTTATTAATTTATTCTATTAATTTAACTTTTGTCTTTCCATATTGAAAAAAAAGGAAAAACGTTCTGTCTACTTTCCTCTTTACCTTTCACGCACAAAGATTCAAACACAATCTTATTTTGAGTGTATTTGTTTTATTCATTTCAGTTATTCATGTATTCTATTGATTTAACTTTGTCTTTCCATTTTGCAAAAAAAAAAAAAGGAAAAACGTTCTGTCCACTTTCCTCTTTACCTTTCACGCATAGAGATTCAAACAGTCTTATTTTTAGTGTATTTGTAAGATATTTTTATTCATTTTAGTTATTCATTTATTCTATTGATTTTACTTAACTCCTTTGTCTTTCCATATTGCAAGGAAAAGGAAGAAAAAGAAGAAAAAAAGAAAAACGTTCTATCTACTCCCCTCTTTACCATTCACTCACACTAAGCTCGTCCCAAATAAACGTTCTATCTACTCCCCTCTTTACCTTTCACTCACACTAAGCCCGTCTGTGCCATTATTCCGCCAAGTCTGCGTTACATGGCATGGATTATACACACGTATGCAGGGAGTCTGTCTATTCATGGACACAGCCAAGGATTCAGGACTCCTTTGCGAGAATTATTAAGTTCTGTTTGGGATGGACCAACAACGCTGATGGTGCTTTAATAGATGTTGTTGTTGTTATTGCTGCCGCGGTTTTATTGCTATTATCATTTTTATTATTATTATTATTATTATTATTATTATTATTATTATTATTATTATTATTATTATTATTATTATTATTATTATTATTATTATTATTATCATTATTGTATTATATTTGATAGTACTAGTAGTTGTAGTAGTAGTAGTAGTAGTAGTAGTAGTAGTAGTAGTAGTAGTAGTAGTAGTAGTAGTAGTAGTAGTAGTAGTAGTAGTAGTAGTAGTAGTGGTGGTGGTGGTAGCAGTAGTAATGGTGGTGGTGGTAATAGTAGTAGTAGTAGTAGTAGTGGTGGTGGTGGTGGTAGTAGTAGTAATGGTAGTAGTAGTAGTAGTAGTAGTAGTAGTAGTAGTAGTAGTAGTAGCAGTAGCAGTAGCAGCAACATCAGTAGTATCAACACCACTATCATTGTTATTTGAATTATTGTTATTACTATCGTCATTGCCATCATTATTATCATCACATTATCGTTATCATTACCATCGCCAAAAGCATCACCATCATATACATACGTAGCATTATTACCGGAAAAAACCCCCAGTAACACAATTATCGCTCCAAATAATGTTTCCGCTTAATTTCCATTATTATGACATTTATTTTACGCATTTCCGTGACGCACTAATGTAATCAGCTTCTATTTACCCACGAACAACGGTGTGCACGACGACTGGGCGCTGCGGAGTGTGGGAAGCATTAAGTAGGGCGCTAGTGTCGGTAAAACTATATCAAACTTGGGGTGCCGCCGTGGTACATTGGAACCCTGCGTGCTTTGGGATCCGAGGGGTCTCCAAGCGCTCGGGTTCGAATCCTGTCCACGGTCCGAGTGTCCGTTGGGCTTCCTTACTCGGGGCAAGGGTATCCTAGCGGATGGGCTTTGAGATAGGAGGTGCCACAAAAAGTATTCCCTTTAGCCCATAAATTCCCGGGAAAAGCTCACATTGTATAAAAAAAACAAAAACACGAAACAATATTATGATACAGAACAGCCAAATATGGAACTCTAGAAGCTAAGATGAAATACCGGATCATGTATAGATCTTCGTAACATCTGTAGGCTTCACATAACTAGACAGGGAGGCGTAGTGGATAAGGTGGAGAGTATTTGATCGGGCAGACGTCCATGTGTAAGTTCGAATCCCACCTCGTGCCACCTTGAAACTTGGTCATTTGTCGAGTGGTTCAAAGTTACCAACATGATACCAAGGTTCTAGGTGGAGGTGTAATTGCCTTACACCAAAGATGCGCCTGGGTTCTGATATGGGCCCTAAAATGGGTACCACTATAAATAAAATTACCTGCGCTACTAATGGGTGGAAGCTGGACAGCGCTTCCCATACTCTTTAAAGTAGACCTACAGGCGCTATAGGCTAGAACATAAAACAAAAAAGTAAGAGTGAAGGAACATACTATTAAAATAAAGGCACTGCAATCATATGGAAAGTCAACGATAGGATTCGAAAACCAAAGTTGAATAAGGAAAAGATCTGATTGGTTTTAGATTTCCGAAGTGTAAAGCTTTATCCCTTTCACTGCTTGGTTATAAAGAGTAAAAATGTATACTGTTTATTGTGCCCTGAAAAGAATGTAAAATGAATCCACGGACAAACGAAAGAGAGAGAAATTAAAACTATAAAATTACAACGATTTATGATTATTAACACCTTCAGTACTGGGACACTTTTTTACCTTGAGATTTGTGTACGATTAGACTATTTTATTTACAACATGAAGGGTCTATGGAGGTCACAAGATTAATGGGCACAGTCTTCACTATTTTAATCCCGATCCAAGTTTTTGAAGCTGTATAAAATCACCAAATAGTAAGCAGAATGAATATAGAAACGCTTACTGAAGAGGTTAAAGGAAAAAAACTGATCTTTGTAACAAATATATCGTGTCACATTTATATTTTCCATATTGACCACAAGGCTAAGAGTATCATAGACGGATAAACTGACAGCTTCACCACACGTAAGGAGGAGAAAAAAAAGGGTACGGAACCTGTACCGTAATGAAGGAGTAATGTAAAAAGTATTGCAGATAAGAAGGAAAAAACAAAAACTTGAATATACACCAAATAGCTACCTCTACCTATCGTATCTATGTGGCAATCGATAACATGGAGGAGTGAGTTAGTCCACACATCAAGTATATACACCATACAAGTCTGCGGAAGTCAGTAACATGGAGGAGTGAGTCAGTCTACACATCAAGTATTATTGCAGATAAGAAGGGGGGAAAAAAAACGAGTATATACACCATACAAGTCTGTGGAAATCAGTAACATGGAGGAGTGAGTCAGTCTACACATGAAGTATCTAAATCCTAAGAGCATGAGGGAAGCCACAAGAAGCCACCAGGCCTAGATGTGTCAGTCCCTGTGCTATAAGTGGACTTTGTGATATAATTCCCTGAGGCAACTCCGTCAATTACTAATGACTACCTGTGACGATGAAACAATATCTTGCTGCTCTTGTAGTGACGCACTGACACGGCACCGCTCTGACAGATTCACGCCATTAAAGTTATTGTGCGCGAGGCAGAGTTCTGTGGCCAGTTTTCCTTGACTTCACTAGTGAGGGACGACTGTGAAAACTAGAGGGGGATGGAAATTACTAGAGGGTTGAAAATTGGAAAAGATTAATGTGGGTATTGGTGGTAAGAATTATTCAGTCAAATTACATATTGAACACAAGACTTATAGTGCGTATCTCTCTCTCTCTCTCTCTCTCTCTCTCTCTCTCTCTCTCTCTCTCTCTCTCTCTCTCTCTCTCTCTCTCTCTCTCCCCAAGTCTTCATTCTCACATTTTTTTCCTCTTCCTCCTCCTCCTCCTCCTCCTACTCCTCCTCCTCCTCCTCCTCCTCCTCCTCCTCCTCCTCCTCCTCCTCCTCCTCCACCTCCACCTCCATCTCCACCTCCTCCACCTCCTCCTCCTCCTCCTCCTCCTCCTCCTCCTCCTGCTGCTGCAACAATAAATTCTCAAAGGAAACAAAAGGTAAACATTATGGCAGACACGTTCAGGGCAGCAGACAACGCTCCTTCCCACCTGAGCAACACAAGACGCCAGGGAAAAAAATTTAATATTTTTCCATTTTACGTTTTTTTTCAGCTTTCTCTATTTTTGCCACGAAAAGGTTCCTATTAAGGTGGCGTTCCTCCTCCTCTCCCTCCTCTCTTCTCCCCTCGTCTTACCCCTTATATAACGCTCCCAGACACACACACACAAACATAGACACACACACACACACACACATACACACACACACACACACAAACACACACACACACACACACACACACACACACACACACACACACACACACACACACACACACACACACACACACACACACACACACACACACACACACACACACACACACACACCATAAATTACTAAGCTAATGTTCTAATCTTCAGCCTCCCCCAATCCCCATATGTATATTTTCTGTATGTATGTATTGTAATTTCTAATAAACCGTACATTATTATTATTATTATTATTATTATTATTATTATTATTATTATTATTACACACACACACACACACACACACACACACACACACACACACACACACACACACACACACACACCGCGTAGTGTAGTGGTTAGCACGCTCGGCTCACAATCGAGAGGCCCGGGTTCGAGTCCCGGCGCGGCGAGGCAAATGGGGCGGGGGGTTTGGGCAAGCCTCTTAATGTGTGGCCCCTGTTCACCTAGCAGTAAATAGGTACGGGATGTAACTCGAGGGGTTGTGGCCTCGCTTTCCCGGTGTGTGGAGTGTGTTGTGGTCTCAGTCCTACCCGAAGATCGGTCTATGAGCTCTGAGCTCGCTCCGTAATGGGAAAGACTGGCTGGGTGACCAGAAGGAGACCGAGGTGAATTACACACACACACACACACACACACACACACACACACACACACACACACACACACACACACACACACACACTTCTTTTCCTTCCCAGCCTCTCCCCCAATTCCCTCCACTCAGTTTTATCCTCGTCAGAGTTAAGTATTTCTCACACGGACGAGACATAGTCGATATTGATGAAGGTAAAAAGTAGCTGATTGATATTTCTCCCAAGTGATAAGTGACTGGCCCTGCTACCTGACGGACAAGGGCATCCATCCATCCACGCAGCTAATGGCATTATAGACACTGGCTGGCTCCACATTGTTACCTGGGAATACTCTTATTCATGTACATATGTAGTTTGCATTGCCATTACTTCCTGGTTTACTGCATATATATTCTGTCTGTCTGTCTGTTTGTCTGTCTCTGTCTGTCTGTCTGTCTGTCTGTCTGTCTGTCTGTCTGTCTGTCTGTCTGTCTGTCTGTCTGTCTGTCTGTCTGTCTCTCTCTCTCTCTCTCTCTCTCTCTCTCTCTCTCTCTCTCTCTCTCTCTCTCTCTCTCTCTCTCTCTCTCTCTCTCTCTCTCTTCAGTATTCAGTTTCAGATATTTCGTGTACATGGCAGTGTTAGAATTTTTTTACAGTACTTTCCTTCCTTCCTTCCTTCCTTCCTTCCTTCCTTCTTTCCTTCTTTCCTTCCTTCTTTACAGCTTTTGTCTTGCTCTCTCATAGTGTAACCACTTCCCTTCACTTCCCTTCACTCCCCTCGGTGTCATGCTTGTACTGGGTGAAGCGGACATAATGAGATTACACCTTCAATTATTTGCCCCTTCGGTCTTATTACACTTCGATTTAACACCTTCCTCTTGTTCCGCTGTGTATGAATATGCTAAATTAATTACCTTACTCATTCTCTTTGAAAAAAAAAAAAAATCATCAGCATATTTTATTTTATTTTGTTTATTAATTTGATGATTCCTATTTTTCTTATTCAAGTTTTTCATGTAAATGTTCATAATGTTTGAGTCTTTGATTTTTACGTGTTATTAGAAAAAGCAGGTAAGGAAAAAAATGCTTCTAGGAATGAAATAAACAAGAAACCTATGAAAATAGTGAACCAGGAAGAGAATAGAGTGTAACTTCGATCTCTGCACAGCCTTGGCTTATCTGCTCTCCAGCATTGCCAACCCTTGCTGCCATTCCTCTTACAGCCCCATCTCTAAACAAATTGAATTGCAAAGATGATATTGCACAACCTTCCCTAAAATTTGCCTGTATCATGGGACTGCCCCGTATTTCTCTAGTCTTTATTTTTTTTGTATTTATTTTTATGCATTATGATTGTTTTGTGTCAACAGAGCTATGTGTAAGAATAAATTGGAATGGACATGAAGAAAATGAAGATTAAAAAAGCCAATCTTGTCTTATTGAGGCTAAATGATGATTTCAAAAGACTAATATAGACAAATATAAGCTTGTGGTTATGAAGAAAGTGATCCAGCATTAAAAGGATTAATATTCATTAGTACCACTACAAAATACATTCATATAATCTAGCAAGTGTCCAACCACTCCGCATGTCCTTAACCCCTCCAATGCTGGGACACATTCTTACCTTGAGATTTGTGTACGATTAGACCATTTTCTTGACATTAGGAAGGGTCTATGGAGGTCAGAAGATTAATGGCCACAGTCTTCACTATTTTAATCCACCACATAAGTTTCTGAAGCTGTATGAAATGACCAAATAGTCACCAGAATGAATGTGGAAATGCGTTATCGTACTCAAGAGGTTAACACACTTGAATTGGCTTCCAGATGTGTCCTGTCGTGAATGCAGCGCACACTTTCCTCGTGGAGAAATGTGTTTTTCCGATGGTGGGAAGGAAATGGGAAGGATTTTTGTTCTTGGCGTTGAGGAGGCACTATATACTCTCTGGACATCACGCCATGAGTTTTTACGTAAGCTTTCTTTTTAGTTCTTATGTACATGTGTTGTTTGTATTGGATGTTCTTTTGTTTTATGTTTATATGTATTGGATATTTTATATTAACATATACTTTTTTATTTTCTTTATCGCGTTCGATGACAAAATAGCATTGGTGTTGCGGCTGAGGTGGTGATGGTGCAGTGGATCGATCAGTCAGCTCTGCCAGGCTTTGTAAAATGTTGTTCCTGGCTTTAGTTATATGACTTAGTTTATACATAGCACTGTAAATATATCGTGTTCCTCATTATTTTTTTTCTATTGCAGTCTTTTAATGAGTAGTTTATTCTATTTACACCGACATAGACAACAAACTTATTATTTTTTTTCATTTCCACATTCATGCGTGATTCATGACACACATGGGCAATAGCTTTGGCCAGTCTGCACCCATTTTATCTTCCTTACAACCTAATGTTACATGATATACGTTCATCCACCTATGTTTCCATATATCATCATCTTTCTTGTTATTTCATATTTGCCTCACGCTTTCCCACTCTTCACCTGTCTAGTATCTTGTTCATAAACGTGTAGTACCTTTTCCCTAACCTGTCATTTACAACCTTACCTGTCACTCCTCTTTCCTTGAATTTTCACACTCATCAGCTCCTCGTAATTTTTAACCAATTTTATTTCAACCTTTTGACAGAATTTCATTACCGTCCTTCATTCTCCCTTCCTTTTATACTTCTTTCCAATAATATTTCTCGTAAAGCATCACCGCTCGAAGAATATTGCCCGTCGGGGAGCCTCTATTGGCTATTGGGAGTCCAGTCCAACCGTTACTTCTGAATATTATGTTATGTTTTGCCACAGCGTTGTGGTGGCCTTGGCTGAAGACGGCAGGGCTGAGGAGGCGAGGTCGAGGGTCGGTGAACTTGGACAGAACAATGTCGGTGGAGAGCGAAGTGTTGGAAGATGAGGGTCCTGGAAGAGTGATGGAGGGCGGGAAGGATAGAGAAGCAGCAGGTGTTAAAGAGGAGTCGTGGGAGGGGAGAGTTTGCAAAGAGTGAAATGACTGATAGTGGTGGAGGAGCCTCGGTGGTGGAGAGGCTTCAAGTGCGGGACTGAAGGGAATGAGGTTGATGGAGGAAATGCCGCCACCAGACAAGCAGGGAGAATACTTGAGTGAAGGACAGCTGGTAGATTGATAGACAGTGGATTTAGACTTCTTCTTTCCGTGCTGTCTTTCTTTCACACACCAGCTTTAAGACATGAGATACGAGAAATAGAGTAACAGACCTTAACCTCTTCAGTACTGAGACGCATTTCTATTTAGATTAGACGATTTTATTTGCATTAAGAAGAATCTATGGAGGTTAGAAGAAGATTAAGAACCAGAGTCTTCACTATTCTAATTCCCACATAAGTTCTGAAGCTGTAGAAAAATCGCAAAATAGTAACCAGAATGAATATGAAAAATGCATCATGGTAATGAAGAGGTTAATGTTTTATATAAGAAATGAAAAGATACAAGAAACCATCAGACATACACGTGGCAGGCCTTTGTATATAACATGTTTACCTATTTATACACACACACACACCATCCTTATCCATAAACATTTCTAATAATCTTCTTTTAAATCCTCCTAATAGCTCGAAAAAATAGTTAAGACGCAGATACTTAGCAATAAAACGTAGATAACTAACAATAACGTACGTGTATGTATTTTTTGAGATTATTGTTAGAGTTCTATCACATATACAGGAACATCTCTGGAACTCCTTGCCTGCTTCCGTATTTCCATCTTCCTACCACTTGACTTCTTTTAAGAGGGAGGTTTCAAGGCATTTGTCCCTGACTTTTGGCTAACTCTATTAATCTTTAACCCCTTCAGTACCATGACTCGTTTCCACATTCATTCTGGTTACTATCTAGTGACTTTATACAGCTTGAGAAACTTATGTGAAGATTAAAATAGTGAATACTCCGGCTATTAATCTTCTGACGTCCATAGACCCTTCCTAATGTCAATATAATCGTCTAATCATACCCAAACTCGTGGTAAAAATGCGTCCCACTACTGAAAAAGGTTAAGAAAACTGGCGATCAAGTGGGCCTTTTTTAATATTTTTTATTCTCTTCTTGTATAGAAAAAAAATCACGAAAAAATGAATACAAATACCACAGTTCTCTTCCTGCACGAGTTATTAATGTAGTTAGCATGAACCGGTTCTTACGTTGCGAGGGTTCAGCTGTAGGAGGGTGAGTGGGGTGGGGTGAGGTGCGGCGCGGAAGGCAGGTGGCACAAGGTGGTGATTGTGAGCGTGGAAGTGGCGAAAGGTTGACGTGACGCGCATGGTAGAAGAGATCAGCTTCATGAGTCAGGCTGGGGACACGCACGCCGTCATATTTAGCGCAATGAAACCACTCAAATAAAAAGACAGATTATCCTTATGTAGTACCGCGCATGTCGGGGGAGAGAGAGAGAGAGAGAGAGAGAGAGAGAGAGAGAGAGAGAGAGAGAGAGAGAGAAAATTGATGAAAAAAATATTGAAAAGGTACAGCTTAACAAACGCAACTTCTCTTATTATCTCATCCATGTATTTTCCAGAGAGAGAGAGAGAGAGAGAGAGAGAGAGAGAGAGAGAGAGAGAGAGAGAGAGAGAGAGAATGCTGGGGAGCGGGGGGGAAGAAAGGCGGGTGTGGCTGTGGCGCTGAGTGAGGAACACTGTTGAATGGTTTTGAAAAGTGCATTTTTCAGCCCCGAGGGAGAGTTAGAGATAAGGGGAGACAGGGAAACTCTTTACAGCGGCTGGCCTCCAATAGACCTTTGTGTGGGTGGGGATTAAGGGACAGAGAGAGAGAGAGAGAGAGAGAGAGAGAGAGAGAGAGAGAGAGAGAGAGAGAGGCGGGGGGAGACAGGAGGGAGAGAATCGGAAGGGGACGAAAAAGGGAGAAGGTTTCGGACACTGGAATGACGAGTGACGTTGAGAACAAAACAAGCGGAGAAAGAGAAAGGTAGTGAGGGGAGTGGTAGGGAGGGATACAAAGAGACAGGGAAGAGTACGTCGAATGTTAGGCGGACGGGAAAGGCAGACACGAGTAGAGACTCACATGCAGAGGCCGAGGTAATGGAAGGAAGGACACAGGCGGTAAAAAGGTGAAGTCATATACAGA